>NC_047660.1:57654220-57844220 GCF_011762505.2 Arvicanthis niloticus | reverse complement strand
GCTCTAGGTTAGCTTAGTATGAAGTTTTTTAGTTCCATCCACTTTCCTGATACCTGGCTTTTTACATGGGTGCTGGCTTCTGAACTCTCTGGTTCTCATACATACTTGTACCACTGAGCCATCCTCCCAGGCCTCCATAGTTTGGGATTTCTTTTTTTTTTTTTTTTTTTTTTTTTTTTTTGTGTATGCACACACGTATAATATTTTTATTAGTTCTTTGAGAATCTTATACATGTGTCTAATATATTTTAATCATATTGACCTCGACTCTTCCCTCTAATTGATCTTGGTCCGCCCCCTGGTCCTCTTCTTTCTAACCTCATGTCCTCCCCTCCACCATAGCACTGAATTCAATTGGTGCTGCCCTGATAACCATGACTGTGGGCCATCCATTGGTCAACTACCAAGGACCTTTGGTAGAGATTTCCAGACAGCTTAATATGTACATTATCACATGGTCAGTAGTAACCATTCTAATACATGCCTACAAATAAAAAAAGAAGAGTAGTCAGGCAAATGTACATTTCAAAGAGAAAAAGATCACCAAAAAATTGAATGTTGGAGCCAAGGCTTATGATAAAAGATATAAAGTTATGAAGACAACATCTGATGCAGAAGGCATAAGGAATTTTCTGCTCCTAAATAGAAGGGAAGCTTCTGTAAAGGGGATCAGGCTCCACCCTAAGCAGAGTCAAACTTGGCAGTGTCATCCGTGTGGTTCTGGGTTTAGAGTCATGAGGGGGTAAGTGAATAAGTGGGTTGTGGAATCCTCCTCTGCAATTAAGGAGAGCCACTGATGCCAGGCTTGTGGCAGGCGAGTCCCTGCATGGGGCCCAGTGTGGAGCTGCGAAAGTGAAGCCTGCACTGCATTGGAAACCCTGAGATGTTAAAAGCACCACACTCATGAGCTATCTGCCGAGCAGAGCTGCAGGCAGAGAGTGGAACCAGCCTGAGTGAGAGACGTATCGTGTGGGCAGTAAAGCTGGAAGGTGGAGCCATCTAAGACCCTTGACATTAAGCATAGAGCAACAGGGTTTGGAGTTTGACCTACTGAAGTTTGGTCTTGTTTTGGTCCAATACTTCCTTACTATGCTCCCATTCTTCCCTTTAGAAATGTGTCTTAGTTACCTTTATATTGTCGTGATGAGACACCATGACCAAGACAATGTATAGAAGAAAGCGTTTATTTGAGAATTACAATTTCAAAGGGTTAGAGTACATGAGCAGAATGACAGGAAGCTAACTGGGAATGATGTGAGCTTTGACACCTCTAAGTCCGCCCCAGTGACACCCCTCCTCCATCTCCTACGCCTTCCCAAACAGTTCTACCAACTGGGGACCAAGTATTCAAATATGAGTATATAGGGGACATTCTCATTCAAACAACAACAGATTAGTAATGTATACTTTGCCATTGTTTATTGGAGATACACACACTTTTTTACAGGAAGATACAGTTGAGAGATTGCCTTGACTTTTAAACAGTGTTAAGACTTATTTCTATTGCTATGAAAAGATGCCATGACTAAGGCAACTTATAAAAAAAAAATTAACTTTTCAACTCATAGTTGCTGAAAGTTAGAGTCCATGATTATCATGGTGGAAAGCATAGCAGCGGGTGAGCTTGGTGCGTGAGCAGTAACTAAGAATTTATATCCTGATCTGTAAATTAGAAGTAGGGAGATAGAGAGTGAGTGGGAATGGTTTGGGCTTTTGAAACCTTAAAGCCCACCTCCAGTGACACTTCTCCAACAAGGCCACACTCTTAATTCTTCCCAAACAACCTTACCAACTGCAGACCAAGCATTCAAATATATGAGCCTGAGGGAAGACATTCTTTTTCAAACCACCCCAAGACTGTAAAAGACTATGGGGACTTTGAAATAGGATTAGATGCATATTGCATTATGATATGACCGCAAGCCAGTGACAGCCAGAAAGTACAATGTGGTTGTTCTAATTGGAATGGCACCAGAGGCTCAAATGTTTGGAGACTTGATTTCCAGTAGATGGAACTCATTGGGAAGGATCAGGAGGTGTGGCCTTGTGGGAGGAGGTGTGCCACCAGGGTGGACTTTGAGGTTTCAAACGCCCAAACCATTGTCAGTTAACTGTTTCTGCCTCCAACTTACAGATCAGGATGTAAAGTCGTAGCTATTGCTTCAGCGCCAAGCTTGCCACGTCCAGTGTGCCTTTCTGTTTCTGCTACCTACTTGTGGGTCAAGATGTGAGCCATCGCCAGGCAGTGGTGAAACACACCTTTAATCCCAGCACTTGGGAGGCAGAGGCAGGTGGATCTCTGAGTTCGAGGCCAGCCTGGTCTACAGAGTGACTTCTAGGACAGCCAGGGTTACACAGAGAAACCCTGTCTTGAAAAAAAAGATGTGAGCCATCAACTGTTTCTGCCGCCATGCCTTTGCTCCTCCATCACTAACTGTGACCCTCTGAAACCATTAACCCAATTAAACACTTCCTTTTATACGTTGCCTTTGTTCAAGGT
Source organism: Arvicanthis niloticus (assembly GCF_011762505.2). Taxonomy (NCBI): domain Eukaryota; kingdom Metazoa; phylum Chordata; class Mammalia; order Rodentia; family Muridae; genus Arvicanthis; species Arvicanthis niloticus. Next base: position 57,841,720 of record NC_047660.1, on the reverse strand, counting down.
GTTTTGTCACGGCAATAGAGAAGAACTAAGACAGCGCTTCAGCTGTGGGTGGGAACTCATGTGCCCCTTCCTACTTCATACTAGGGAATGAACTGGTTTGATCTTGAACAGACCTTGTGCAGGTCACTACAATACTCTGAGTTCATGGGGGCATTGCTCCTGTTGGATCCAGAAGACCCTGTCTATGTCTGTGCTCCCAGACTTCAGAATTGTACAATTTTTCTGTCATCTCTTCCGCTGTGGTCCCTGAGCCTTGTGAGTAGGTTGTGATATAGATGTTCCTTTTGTAGCCGAGGGCTCTGCACTCTCTTATTCCTCACAACAGTTGTGAGTTTCTGCATTAATTGCTGTCCACTGCATAGAGAAATTTCTCTGATGAGGACTGAGTGCTGCACTATATAGTTTATATCTTTTTCTTTGTTTTGTTTTGGTTTTCTTGGTTTTTCGAGACAGGGTTTCTTTGTGTAGCCTTGGCTGATCTGGAACTCACTCTGTAGACCAGGCTGGCCTCAAACTCAGAAATCTGCCTGCCTCTGCCTCCCAAGTGCTGGGATTAAAGGCGTGCACCACCACAGCCCAGCTAGAGTTTATATCTTAAGTGACCCCTAAAGGCCTATAATACTCATGGTTCACTACAAGAACAGAATAGTTTGGATGTGTGTGTGTGTGTGTGTGTAATTAATTTGATCACTTTACTTCAAAGTAGAAGCAATAGTTGAATCACACCTGAGGGACTGAGAACCTGGCAGTTGCTTGGTGCTTGCGGCTGGGTGCCCAGCAGTCTGGGTAGTCCCACAGTAGCTCTCTCACAGTGGAGAGGCCGACAGCCTGGCAGTTGTTCTCTGTGGGCCTGAACACTTGGCAGTCCCAATCTGGCACTGAAACCCTGGACAGCTCCTGGAAAGCTTCTGGTACTCAGTCAACAGTGGAAGCCCAGAAACACTGGTTCTGATACCAGAGCAGCCACAGCAACAGAATCAACTAACTCAGCAGAGAGAATGATGAAAAGGGAGACAAGCTTCCCTTTATACAGGCATCAGAAGCTAATGCCCACATGTGGGCTGAGTCTTCTTAAACTAATAAAGCAATTAAGACAATGTCTCAGACGAGGTTCCCTTCTCAGGTTATTCTAATTTGTTGACATTAAAACCAGTCATCACAAGGCCCAGTATTGAAATTTTGATTTGCATGGTGGAGTTACTGGAGTTGGTGAGCCTTTAAGACAGCGGTTCTCAACCTATGGGTCTCAACCTTTTCACAGGAGTTGCCTAAGACCATCAGAAAACACAGATGTTTACATTACAATTCATAACAGCAAAACTACAGTTATAACTTTAGAGCTGGAGGTCACCACAACATGAGGAACTGTATTAAAGGTTCACAGCCTTAGGAAGGTTGGAGAACCACTGTTTTAAAAGATAGGGCCTCTTGGGAAGTCTTATATCATTGTCTTAGAGTTAGGTTTCTATTACTGTGATAACCACCATGACCAAAAGCAACCTGAGAAAGAAAGCCCTGTTTGGCTTACAGGTGACAGTCTATTATTGGGGGAAACCAAGGCAGAAACTCAGGGTAAGAATCTGGAATCAGAAGCTGAAGCAGAGGCCTCTGGGGAATGCTGCTTACTGGCTTGTTCCTCATGGCTTGCTCAGCCTGCTTTCTAATATAATCCAGGCTCACCCACTGGCCTGGGCCCTCTCATATCAATAATTAATCAAGAAAAGGCCATGCAGACTTGTTTACAAGTAATCTGATGGAGACATTTTCTCAACTGAGATTCCTCTTTCCAGAGAACTCTAGTTTGTGTCAAGTTAACAGAAAACTAAGCAGGACACTCCCTGGGGGCATGCCCCTGTAAGAGAGTGTGGAATTATAATCTGTCTTAAATCTGTTCTGTGCTTCTGTGTTGAAAAGAACAAACAGATTTCCTTGTCCTGTGCTTCCAGTCATAATGGGCCAAGAAGAGCAGGGCCAACTGATTATGGAACCTCTGAAAGTGGGAGTTGGTCACCTCAGTTCCCATTACAATAACAGAAAGCTCTCTAAGACACCGAGTCAGGAGGCAAGTGACAGAGTAAAAGATGATGGAAGGATGATGGAAGAAAGATGGGGCCAGTGAGAGACTGATGGTAAATCGTAGGGTCTCCTGGTCAACGAATTGCTGGAGTGAGAACTTTAGAGTCACTAACCAGAAGGTGAGAGGAAGAGGGAGTCAGGAAGTGAGGGGCTGAAAATTGAGACTTAGGGGTCTGATGGTTATAGGTGATAACAGGTCAAGTCTATGATTTCCGAGGGGGGTGTGAGGTTTAAGTTCATTTGATGTGAGGAGGTCAAGGAATGCAGGGGCCAAGGTGTTGAGTGCACAGTTCCCTAAATAGCAAGACCAGTGTTGAGGATAGAGATCACAAGCCCAATACTCCGCCGTCCTTGAGTGCTGGGAACTGTTTCCTCCAAGACTGCGTCCTTTGACTCCATCCTGCAGGGAAGATTCTCAACCAGGAAGGCAAACAACTTGAAATAGCTACAGGAAGACTCTGGAGCTGACCATGTTTACTGGGCCTCCTCTCATCAATAAAGGCACCGAAGGAGACTCTGAGACAGGACCAGATGCTTGGAAGAAGCACATGCCAGTCCAGCTGCCTGGAAGAGGTTTAGTCCAACTGAGTCAGTGGGAAAGAAATGACCTGACTTGTTTCAGTGCCTTCAGACTGTGCAGTATGCTCCAGGTTCCCAGCTTTTGTGGGGCTGTCACCCATGCTGGGGGGCAGGCATTGGTGATGCAGCTGTCTTTAAGTTATTTCCATTCCTATAAGTAACTTCTTTCCCACACTCCTGCAAGTAACCCGCCGAAAACTCAGTGGTCACCAAGTTGGAATTAGGTGGTACCCATACTTTGGTTGTCATTGTTTACTTATCTGAGTTGAGTAGTCATGTGTATTGCATCTTCCCAGGAAAAGTTTTGTCACAGAGCATCAAGTAACAAGGAAAACTGTCAAGGGCACTAATGGTGGCAACACGGAGAGTGGCAGGTTCTTAATCTGATGGCATCCACTCCAATGGGGATTTGTGTAGCATCCACAGGAACGGGGTCTAGTCTCTCTCTAAGTTCCAAGAAGGGTTTTAGATTTGCAGGACTGCTGGGAAGTAGTGGTCCAGGGGAATTTTGAAAAGATCCCTCAGACTGCAATATAGATACTAGAAGGGGCTCTTGTGGAAAATTAGATTAGAAGCCTTTCAAGTGTGCCCCCAGTGTAAAGCACATCCTGGGTCCACCCTAGACCTGCTGCCTTGGCAGCCATGGGCATGAGGTTCTGAACCCGTGTTCTAATAAATTCCACCAAGGATTTGGCTGTAGGCTGAAGTCTAAGGGCAGAGTGTGGTCCTTGGCTTAGAACAGCCGAAAGGGAGTAAATGCAATTTTCTGTCAGGAGAAAAACAATAGAGTCAGGGTGGCAGAGTGGGGTTGAGGAAGTGAGAGAAGACAGATTTCCAGGAAGAAGAGGGAGCAGATGGTCTGCAGGGCATGGGCAAAGATTAAGTTTGTGGCACAGAGCCAACGGGTCAGCTGGAAAGTGAAGCTCTGGGTCAGAACCACATCCTGCCATGGCTCCCAGCTGAGGCCGAAGATGGGCTCCTGTAGGAAAGTTGCATTGGCCACTGTGGGACACTGTAATAATGACATGAATGTCCCCAAACACTGCCCCTGTGTATCATAGCACCCCCAAGGTGCTTCGAGAACAAATCAAGAAGACTAGCTGTTAGGATCTGCCCAGGACCCCCAAGACCAAGTTCTCTGCCCATACCTTAAAAGATGTATTTGCCCCAGAGGGACAAAGGGCAGGAATAAGAGACAAACAGGAAATAGAGGACAGGAAGAAGGGAACAAGGGAAAGGGGGCAGGGTATTTGTCCTAGGGGACAAAGGACTGCCTCAGGATAGAGAGAAGACAATGTGGTCCACAGGCAAATGGCAGTTTACAGAGGTAAAGTGGGAAGCCTCATGTTAGGATGCAGTGTTTAATTTTGATTGGGCATGTTAATTAGGTGAGCCAAAGAGCTTTTGATTCAATACTTTGATAGCTGGACCTTGGTAGTCAGCCTCAGGTGGAGGAAGTGGCCAAAATAAGGGAATGGGCCTTGCTGGCTAGCTTTAGGAATGGAAGGTAATGGTTCTTAGCAAGGCAGAGGGAATGGGGGAGAAGAGCAAGGCCTGCCAGAGCCATGTTCACCATGCTCCAGCTGCCCAGAGTCCCTTCACTAGCTTCAATAGCAGAGATCACACCTGCATTCCCAGCACCCAGGAAGATTACAGGTTCGGAGCTAGCCTAGGCTATACAACAAGATCCTGCCTCAAACCAACCAAGAAGGAAAAGAAAATAGAGAAAAAGGGGTTGAGGGAGGAAGGGAAAATGGGCAGGGAAGATAAAAAGGAAAGCAGGGAAGGTGTAGAGAGAAGATTTGAGGAAGGAAAGAAAGGAGGCAGGGAGGGAGGGAGGGAGGGAGGGAGGGAGGGAGGGAGGGAGGGAGAGAGAGAAGGGGAGACAGGAAAGAGGAAAGGGGAAAATAACAGTCTGTAAAATCCTCCCTTGGGAGCATAAAGGTCTGAGTTTAACCCTCAGAACTCAGACCACATTAGGGTGTACTGGTATACGCTTATTATCCTGGAGATTAGGCTGGGGACAGGAGGACCCCTTCTTTCTTGGCTAGCCTAGTCTAAGCAGGGAGCCCAAGTCCCAATGAGAGATCATGTCTCCAAAACTAAGGTAAATCACTCCTGAGGACTGACACCCAAGGCTGACCTCTGGCTTCTCTAAGCAAATGCACACATGGGTAGCTCTCTTCCCCATTCCCTTACACAAAGAAAGAGGCTAGCAGATTCCTTACTGCCCAGAGTACAATTTAGTGATAGAAGGATGGGCCAGGGAGGCAGCCAGACCAGTGAGTCTCCGAGCATTGGTTTAAGCAGATGTCTTCGTATAAAATGCAAAGACATGACTCATTCAAGCCAGGCTGCCTGGTTTATCTTGGCCTAATATCCAAGAGTCAAGTACATTCCTGGCTCAGAACTACATACATCCACTCCAATGGTTATGTGCACTTACAGTGTGCTGGGAGACTAGCCTAAGGAATTCATGGCCAGGAAGACTGAGGCCGTTATGGTAGTCACCCTCAGGAAGGCAAAAGTTAGGTCAGGACAGACCCCACAGTCCAGTGGAGTCACTCATCCGTGTGCCTTGGGGCAGGGTGAAACACGGCAAAGCTGGGATTCCTTCCAAAGGCTTTATCCCCCAGGGGGGAAGCTGCTTCCTGGCAAGTCATTCACCTCTGACCTGGGATTTCAGTGTAAATGCTTCCAGAGTCAAAGGAGCCACAGAGAACCAGAGGCATCCTTAGTCCTCAGTCAGCCAGTATTTGAGACAGTCTGAGTTCTGGTCTCAAACTCCTTTCCCACTGGTGACAATGCATATGAGGAATTCCAGCCCTTGGTAGGACGAGGTTACAAATTCTACACAGCCGAATTCCCGCCCTTCCACTGAAAAGAAAAAAACAAAGCAGGACCCCCCCACCCCACACCCCGTTGACAGCTGCCCACCGGCTACAGCCAATACAGCCATAGAAAGGCGAATTGCCCTTCCAAGCAGTCTTCTCTTCAGTCTGACTTGAAATTTGCCATATGAGATCTCTCCTTTAACTGGACTCAGTGTCTACAAAACCACAAGCACCTCTTGGGAAGTAACACTTTTCTACAGAAGAAAACCCCAGCATTTCTTTATCACACACCGCACACTGGTCTCATTTCTACTCTCTCAAGCCCCAGAGGGATATCCCTGGCCTCATTTCCCCAATCATGAAAACAACACTCAGGAGCCAGAGCTAGGGGACAGCAGAGACAGCCCCTGACTCTGTGTCTGCTGCTGCTGCTGCTGCTGCTGCTATCTCTGCTCCCACAAGCAGCTATGACAGACAAGGCTGGGATGCCCAGCTTAGGGTAAAGAGCTTAAGTGGGAACTGGGACAAGGACATGGATACCTCCTGCAGAGCTAAGGACTGGCTCCAGCCAGGCAGGCCAAGGCTTGAGAGCTCTTCTCAGACATTTTTTGCTCCTCCACAATTTTATCTTCAAGCACCTTTCAAGAGACCCTGAGCCTTGCCAACACTAATTTTTACCGAGCCCTTGGTGGGGCTGTCTTCCCGAAAGCTATGAGAAGAGAACAGGTCCTGAAAAGGCCTCAGAAGCAGGAAGCTCTTTCTGTCCCTTAACAACAGGAGCTCAGAGGCCAGCCTGGCCCTGAGGCTCTTCTCCAGAGGTCTCAGGACAGTCTGCTTGCACATGAACATCATTATGTCTGTGTACTTTGTTGCTGACAGGAGAGATAGTAGAGGCATTTCAAGGCTGTAGAACTGATGACACTTGTTTGTGACAAGAGACCAGCAGAGCCAGAAAGTAGTGTGTGCTCGTTATTTTACAATACAGAGGCTCAACACCTCGGCCAGAGGACTGGACCTGTACAGAAGACCTAAGCCCTTTCCCCTTTGTAAATGTTCTAATCCTCCTTCACAGAACTACCTCACATAGCTGGGTGTGGTGACCCTGACCTGTCGTCACCTTAGCACTTGGGAAGAAGAGCCAGGAGGATCATTGTGAGTTTGAGGCCAGCTCAGGCTACTTAATGAGACCCTATTTCAGTACCCTCACCTCACCTCACCTCACCTCACTTCACCTCACCTCACCTCACTCACCTCACTTCACCTCACCTCACTTCACCTCATCTCCTTACCTTACCTCACCTCACCTCACCTCACCTCACCTCACCTCACCTCACCTCACAAAACACCACCACCAGCAAAACTTGCCACAAAACCACATGAGCCCCCCAAAGCATAGGCAGGCTCTGTGCGAGCATGGTGTTCTTAAAGACTATTCCTGACAAGCATCCCCTGCTGCTCACTGTGAAGGACACTCTGCGGGGTCTTGTGTCCTGATGGCAGCTTGGGGGTAGGTCTACCTCTCCATAGCACAATGTGAGGTTACCCTGACTCTGATGTGTTGGTGGGATGTATGGATGGAGGTGGTAGAGGAGGAAAAGGAGGAGGAAGAAGAGGAAGAGGAGGAAGAAGGGGAGAGGGTGGGGAATGTCACCTGGCTTCTGCATTGACAGAAGCTCCAGTCTTGGAGGAACTTTTAATTCCTCAGCAAACAGGCAGTTTTGCCAGTTCACTACTGTGTTATGGTGGTTTGAATGAGAATGGCCCCCTAGGCCCATATATTTGAATGCTTGGCCCCCAGTTAGTGGTACTATTTGTGAAGGACTAGAAGTGCGGCCTTGCTGGAGGAGGGTGGGCTTTAGGTTAAAAACCAACCAACCAACCAACAAACAGAAAACCAGGGCAGTCCTAATCTTGTTCTCTCTCTGCCTGCAACTTGGGGATCAGATGTGAGCTCCCGGCTACTGCTTCAGCTCCCTGTCTGTCCGCCTCTAAGCTCCCGGGCTTGGTGGTCATAGACTAACTCTCTGAAACTGTAAGGAATCCCCCGGTACATACTTTCTTCTATAAGTTGCCTCTGCCATGATTTTTTTTTTTTTACAACAATAGAATAGTACCTCAGACATGTGTTGTCGACATTACTGGCATTTGTAATTTTTGAAGGATTTTTAAATTTTGCATGAATTAGTATTTTGCCTGCATGTATGTATGTGTGAGGGTATTGGATCCCTTGCAACTAGATTAACAGGTGTGAGCTGGTGGGGCTTGAACCTGGGTCCTCTGGAAGAGCAGCCAGTGCTTTTAACTGCTGAGTCATCCCTCCAGCCACTTAATTTTTATTTTCAATTGGTATATAATTGAACATACGTATGGAAGAACAGTGCGGTTTTTAAAAGCTACATTTATTTGTTGTGTGAATGTAGTGAGCCAGAGGCAGAGGATAACTCACAGGAACCCTTTTTCCTTCCACTGTTTGGACTCTAGAGATACAATTCAGGTCCCCAGGGTGGGCAGCAAGCAGCTTTGCTCTGAGCTGTTTCCCCACCTAGTACGATGTCTTAATAGCTGGATAACAGCTGCTCTGGCCAGATCATATCAGCATGTCCATCACCTGAAACATTTAATATTTAAGTTGGGGACATTCGGAGTCCTTTCTTGAGAGCTGGGGTAAACTGTGGGTTTAGCATATATGAGGCCCTGGGTTCACAAAAGTAAACAAACAAACAAATAAATAAATAAGTAAATAGATAGTAAATGTAAGAGCAGGCCCTGAACAGAGCTGACTCCATATTTGTGATAAGAAAGAAAACAAGTTTGAAGTGAAGTTGTTTTGAAGTGCTGTGATAACCAGAAGTTGTTTTGGTAATTAAAAGTTGTTTTGAAAAATAAGTTGTTTTGAATAAGTGTGATAACCAGCTGTAATGAAGTCAGCGCCCCACAGATAATCAGACACATCTGGTTATCTGCCGTGTACGTCAGAAGTAACCCTAATTCAAGCATAAAAAGGAGCCCTTGGCCGGAGCACTTCATCACACTGGTAGCTATGGTTACCTAGCGTGATCCTCCGTTCAGGCCTCTTCTGCAGCCGAGAGACCAAGCACTCTGCAGCATGGATCGTCAAAGCAGCAGCCGAGAGACTGAGCACTCTGCACCCGATCATCAAGGGGACAGCTGAGAGACCGAAGCCTCTAACTTCGTGGTCAAGCACTCTCCAGACCTGAGCTGCTGGAAACTACAGTCATAAGGACTCAGGTCGTATAATTCATGAATAATAATGTACTTACTGCTATGTTTACTTCTTTGTTGATTACCAACTTATTATTTGTGTACTGACATTGATAGAGTCAATGCATAGGAAATGTGGCAATACCTCATTGTTACAATAGCTTTGGCATTGGTGATAATATATTGTTTGCTGTGCATTATTAAAGAGCAATTAAATATCAAACCTCTGTCTCTGGTGTACTCTCTCCCCTCTCGGGGAACCGACCATCTCACAGTCAATCCTGTATATGATTCCTGAGTGGAGAGGACCTGTCGCTCCTCTTCCCACAGGGACCCTAAAACCTTATCACAACCTGCTCACGACAGATAACATACTGGGCTCGAGACAGTAAATAAATAGTTTCCTCTAGGTTTTTAGAAGAACTGTTGTCTGATCTGTGTCTGGTCCTGTAGGTGACCCTGTGCTTGCTGCTCTGGCTTAGCGTGTGACTTAAAGCCGCTTGGTTCCTTGGCTGGCTGCACACTTTAGCTCCCAGATGGTTAATTCCCTCTAGCTGTGTCTCTCTAGGCCAACTACTTAAAGTGAGCCTGCATTTCCTCCTTTGGGTAAGAAGAACAGGACTTAGAAGGAGATACAGCCTTCTGCCCTAGAAGCAGAGGGCGCAGAAACTGGAGGCGGTGGCTATATCGCTTTACCCTACAGATACAGAGCAGGCGCGGGCTGGGGCTAGCGCGCCCCCTGGAGGCCGGCCACGGGAACCGGCTGCTTCCAAGACCTGGCAGACTATTATATTTCAGTGCTCTCTAGGCTAGTGAACAGAGCCTGTAAAGCCTTTGACATCCTTTTCTTGGGGGCCCAGGGCAGATCCTGCTGCCGATCGCAGATCCTCAGGCTACTGAACTGACCACCATTGGCTACGATGAAAAAAAACTTAATTGCTTAGCCGACATTTCCTGCAGAAAACCAACATGCCAGGTCCACCATACACCAGGGTGGAAGACAGAGGTGTGGACTTTGCAGGGTCAATTTAAAGCTGTCAGGGTAGGAGGGGTGAATTTTACCTTTCGTTCCCTTGATTGGTTGGTTCTATCTCCAGGGTTATGAGTGCTTTTGTGATTGGTTAAGGCTCTGGGAAATTTCAGGGACTTTTGCTGATTAACTATACTTGGCTCAAGCTAGGTAATAAGGCAGCTTCCTGATTGGCTGCCCACGAGGGGTGTTTTTTTGTTTGTTTGTTTTTTTGTTTGTTTGTTTCTGGAATTGGCTTGTTTTGGACTTTTCCAGTTCTGGGAAACAGAGACTTAGGCCTAGTCTCTCTCCCAAACTGCCTGTTGGCGGCCTGTCACAGAGTCAGCCTGGCTCTGGCTAACTCAGTCCTCTCACTACCTGTGGTCACACGTTAAGGAGATTGCTTCTTGTCTCTCAGCAGTTATCAGTTGCCAGAGCTCCTCAGCTAGAAATGTGACTTTGTGCCTGATTCAACCTCTCCATGTCTGGCTCAAACACTGCTGTGAGTTCATACATGCAACTGCCCTGCTATGTCTGGAAAACAGTGCTTTCTAGTAATCCCCCACCACCTCTGGCTCTTCCAACCTTTCCACCTCCTCTTTCACAGTGATCCCTGGGTCTAAGGGAAGGGGCTATCCCATTTAGAGCTGAGTCTCTTTATGTTGTTTTGTGTTATTTTGCTTTTGTTTTTTTGTTTTATTGATGTTTTGTTTTGGAGGTAAGACTTCACAGTGTAGCTCTGGCTGGCTTGGAATGCCCCATGCAAAGCAGGGTGGCCTCAGAGTGAACAGGAACCTCCTTTAGCTGGAACTAAAGGCATCCTCACCATGTCTGATCCAGTTTCTTACGCTCTGAACCCTGACCAGCTGTGGCTCTGTGTGCTAATCACTATCTCCTGCAAAAAGGAGCTTTTCTGATAAGGGTTGAGAGATGCACTAATACAGGTGTAAAAAGAAGTCATTTATGCCCATTTAGCAGAGTCAGCAGTGAATCCTCCACTCGAGCCTAGGACCTGTCTAGCCACAGGGTCTTGGTCCCAATAACAGTGCCAAATATGGCTTCCAACTTGTACATAGACAGAGGAATGCAAAACACCATCAAACTGGGTACTACTAAATCGTTTCTCAGACGACTGTGGAGGCCCCTTTAAGGCAGATAGCTGAAGTATCTCCCATAAACTCCTGGACAAAAAAACAGCATCTCCAGCACTCAGGAGGCAGAGGCAGGCAGATTTCTGAGTTCGAGGCCAGCCTGGTCTATAGAGTGAGTTACAGGACAGCCAGGGCTATGCAGAGAAACCCTGTCCCTAAAAACAAAACAAAACAATAACAAAAAAAGATTTGGGTACAGACTCAAATTTTTAGACCTGATTTCTTTTTCTTTTATTTTACCAACATTCTTGGAGCCTGGGATTAAAGGTGTGCGCCACCACTGCTCGGCGTCTATACCCAAATCTAAGAGAAGAAAGTTTATTACGACTTTGGTAGTCCTCAAAGAAAAGATATGCAAATTTATTAAGGGAGGGGAGGGGCTACCCTAAGAAACAACTCATGAGGCACCAACATATCAGTCTTCTGTCATACTTCAAAGCAACCAGATAGTCCTTACCATTAGGAAATACCATTACATCATGAACAAAGCTTTGGAAATGGTCTAAAGATTACAATTCTCATGACTACAGAGTGGCTCTGTGGTTAAGAGCACTGGTTGTTCTTCCAGAAGACCCTGGTTAGATTCCCATCACCCACATGTTGTCTCACAAACATTTGTACCTCCAGTCCCCAGAAATACAATGCCCTCTTCTGGCCTCCATGGCATCAGGTATGCATGTGGTACAGGAATACATACACAAATCACAAAATACAGGCACAAAACACCTACACACAGTAGGTAAATAAGTAAATAGAATTTTTTTCCAAGGTTACACCTCTCATCTTGCTATTGTTTAGCTCCATCCCAAGCCCAGAAGAAGTATCCGTCGCTACAGCAGAAGAAATGTTCTGAGCTAAGTAGTAGCCTTCTATGGTTGGCCAGCATGACAATATAGCCTTGACCATTGACGTATCTTCACAGGGATAGGACCTTAAAGCAGCAGAAGGAGCAGCTCAGGTCAGCAAAGGAGAGGTGGATACTTCTACTTGAAGGACAGCTTGGCCTACAAAGTTCTGTAAGGTGGTCTGTAAGCCGTTATGGTATTCCTAAGAGTGAGGGCAATGAAATTTGCCTGGTCTATAAAAGGAAACCAGCCAGGCCAAGTAGCCACATACCCGGCACAAGCATAGTGGACTGTCCTGGCCTCTGCTCCAGTTCGAGACCAGAAGCCCCAAGTTCCCAAAAGGACCTTGGGCCCCCTAGGGATGGTCTCTACTACTCTTCACAAGGCTAGGATCTTGAGTTCAGAATCCAGGGGAGACTAACCAGCTTTTCCTGCTGTGTATCCTGTAACACAATTACAAAGGATTTTCACTTCTCCTGGCAACCCTGAGGGCTATTGAGTGTTAGTTTCCAGAGAGAAAAATCTCTCCACTGTGGCTCAATTAAAATGGAATGAGAGATGGCTCCTTAGTCATTGAGGCCCTGACGTGGTTTGAATATGCTTGGCCCAGGGAGCGGCTTTATTAGGAGGTATGGCTTTGTTAGAATAGGTATGGCCTTGTTGGAGGAAGTATGTCACTGTGGGAGTGGGCAATGAGACCTTCTTCCTAACCACGTGAGGTGAGAGCCAGACTTTGTCAAGTGGCCTTCAGATGATGTAGAACTCTCAGCTCTGCCTGCACCATGCCTGCCTGGGTACTGCCATGCTCCCACCTTGGTAATAATGGATCTCTAAACTTGTAAGCCAATTAAATATTGTCCTTATAAGAGTTGCCTTGGTCATGATGTCTGTGCACAGCAGTAAAACCCTAATTAAGACAGGCTCCTTGTGCTATTGAACCAGTAGGCATAAAGGGTTGGCTGGACTGATTATCTTAGTCACCAAAGGGAAATGTATACAAAGAAAAGTATGTCTTTCTGGGGTCCCTTTTAATATTCCCATGCCCAGTGGCCATCATAAAAGCAAGCAAGCAAAACTCCAAGGACAGAGTCCTTGGTCCTTTTAGAGTAAAGGGGAGGGGAAATACAAAGTGAGTAATAAAAAGGAAAAAGCTACAGACAGAAATAATAGTCTCATGGCTAATTAAAGAGATGAAGAAGCAGGGGTTGAAGAGATGGCTCAACAGTTAAGAGCACTGGCTTCTTTTCCAGAGGTCCTGAATTCAATTCTGAGTACCCATATGGTGGCTTACAACTACTTATAATACAATCTGATGCCCTCTTCTGTCATGCAGGCATACATGAATCTAAAAAGAAATGAAGACATGTCTATGTCTGTATGTTTTCTCTTCGCTTGATGTATATGTATATGTATATGTATATGTATATGTATATGTATATGTATATGTATATATTCTGTAGTATAGGTGAGGAGACCAGAGACTAATGTAGGATGTCTTCCTCAATCACTATCCACCTTTATTTTTTGAGATGTCTTTCAGTGAGCATGAAGCTAACTGAATCAGCTAAATGGTTGGCCAATAAACTTCAGGGTTTCTGCTTCAGGGATCCAACTGTCACCACTCCATCTAAACATCCTGTCCTTTGGTCTTTATCTAGATAAAAAGTCTTCATCCACATAAACACTGGTGTATGAAAGTAACTTTTATTTGCCTGATGTAATTGTTATCTTCAAGGCTTACTGTTGAATTAGCTTAACCTTTCTAGTTCTTTGTGAACTCTGGCTGGCCTGTTCGAATCAACTGTTCTGGCTCAAACTCCTCTCCAAACTGACTGATTCAGTCTGGCTTCTCACTGAATTGCTCTACTTGGCCTCAAACTTACTCTGGCAATTTGTTCTAATCTTCTTGCTCCTTCTTAGTCTCTGCTTCAACTGCCTCTGCTGACCTGTACTGAGCTCTATGAACTCAGCTCCACAGCACTGCACTCACTGCACTGACTCCTAACAGCCTCCTGCACTGACTGAGTGACCGTAACTGCATTGCTCAGCTGCACTGCACTCACTGCACCAACTCCTAACCTCTCTCTCTCTCTCTCTCTCTCTCTCTCTCTCTGCTATTCTTAAATAGCTTCTCTTTCCTGTGCTTTTTTTGTGAGAGCTGGGTGCATCCTATCTCTGATTCATTTTGTCAAATCTTTCTTTGATTCATCACTTTGTCTGCCCCTCAATTAGACATCACTTTTTAAACACGGCTGCTTCCTTCTACAAACTAACTTTACCTTAATTGTTTGGGATTAAAGGTGTATACTAAGGGCAAGTCTGTAATTAAAGTCTAATAAGAGTAATTAAAGGTGTGTCATTGAAGCCAGATCACATAGACCTTGAAAGTCTTTGGATGTGATCCCTTGCCAGAAAAGCCATGTTGCTGGATTAAAATTTCTCTACACTTGTGCATAAATGTTCCTGTAGTTCTATTTATAATGGCCCCCGAAGTGGAAATAACCCAGATGTCTGTCAACAGTGAGTAAACAAATTTTGGCATAGTCATATGATAGAACAGAGCTCTTGGTGGTGGTGGGGGAAGACATTTATGATGTACACATGATAGAGAAGCATCAAAATAATTATGTAGACTGAAAGAAACCAGATACAGATTACATACTGTATTATTTCATTTACATTCAGTCCTGGAGAATGAAAGCTAATATATGCATGCAGACTATAGGTCACCAGGTTGCTTAGAAGCAGGTTGAAGGAAGGAATAGACAGCAGAGATAGAGAATATTTCTGAGGGTTATAAACATGTTTAGACTCTTGTTTGTGGAGTGGTTTATGGTGATATTTATTAATCAAACTTTTCAAAAGGCTTACTTTAAATCTATTTAGTCCAGGATACCAAATTGGGGTTAATATGGTAAAAGAGAAGCTACAAACACTGGTGTGGGTCTTCACATTTTCTAGAAGAATGTCCAATGCCTCCATCAAAAATTTTAATTCTGGAGCATTTTCTGTGCCCCGTTTGCCCCCAGGTAATAACAAGGTGTTTCTATGCCTGCTTTAGCCCAATTTGCCTCCTGAATAAATGTGCAGAGACCTGGTATTTTTTATTAACAGCCTGCAAGCTTAAACTGAGCAGGTTCTGAGTTATTCTAACCTGACGAGGCCACCTACTACCCAGCCACATAGGATATTACTCACCATCTGATCTTGCCCTGGCTTGCTCCGGTCCAAGTGTGTCACCACGGCTGCTCTCTCTTGGGGACTTCATGGCAAATTCTCCTGGTCCATTCACACAGCCTTTCCATATCTTTCTTCTTCTTCTTCTTCTTCTTCTTCTTCTTCTTCTTCTTCTTCTTCTTCTTCTTCTTCTTCTTCTTCTTCTTCTTCTTCCTCCTCCTCCTCCTCCTCCTCCTCCTCCTCCTCCTCCTCTTCCTCCTCCTCCTCCTCCTTCTTGTTCTTCTTGTTCTTCTTTTTGTTCTTCTTCTTAGCCGGGCGGTGGTGGCGCACTCCTTTAATCCCAGCACTTGGGAGGCAGAGGCAGGCGGATTTCTGAGTTCGAGGCCAGCCTGGTCTACAGAGTGAGTTCCAGGACAGCCAGGGCTATACAGAGAAAACCTGTCTCGAACCCCCCCCCCAAATTGTTCTTCTTCCTATTCTTCTTGTTGTTCTCCTCCTCCTCCTCCTCCTCCTCCTCCTCCTCCTCCTCCTCCTCCTCCTCCTCCTCCTCTTTCTCCCCTCCTCTTCTCTCTTTTCTTGAAACCTCCAGACTGGGATCAGAAGTCCTGCCCTATTCTTTTCTGCCCATGAATGGCTGATCGGCTCTTTATTAACCAATCAGAGCTGATGGAAAACAATTTTTACATAACATTGAGACCAGAGATGCTTGATCATGCCAAGGTCTGGACTGCAACCAGATGTCTGTGCATAAAAATCAGGATCTGAACACACAGTGCACAAAACCATCCCCAACCTTAGTCAGCCAAGATGGCCACCTCAAATTCCACCACACAGGAAGATTTTTTCCCATGCCTATTGTTTTTACAGAAGCACCACTGGGGAAGGTCCTCGGTCCAACTGCCTGGGCAGATGCTATCCTATTGGTATTTATGGGATATGTGGGATGGTATAATTGCAGACTCCTTTTTGCCAGGTTTAGAGTTTTTCTGGGACCATTGTACCCTTAAATACTGCTGAATTGGTTCTTTGTTTGAGAAAGTTTATTAGCTAGCTGTTCTAGAATTCCTCATGAGGTATGGATATTGAATCAGGATCTGACTTTGGGGTTTTCTCTCCTTAATGATAGTCTAAGAGCATCAGTTTGTATCATTTCCTGTAAATATTGCCTTAGACTATGGTGACATAGACCATATATGGTGCAGAAACCAGAGGGCAGTGTGCCAAGACTGCACCTTTTATTTCCTGGCAACGAGAGGTGATTCAGGTGGAACAAGGTAAGGGCTGCTGTCACCAGTGACAGGAGGGTTGGAGCTCTCATCTCCTCAGTGCATTACTTACAGAAGTGAAAATGTATTGTTCAATTACCACCGTTGTGACAAAACACCCGACCAAGGCAACTTAAGGAGAGAAGTGCTCATTTTGGCTCACATTTGGTCCATTCCGTCATGATGGGGAAGACGTGGTGGCTGTGGGAAGACGTGGTAGCATGTGGCAGGCACATGAGGTAGCTGATCACATGGCATCCACAGTCAGGAAGAACAAAGCAGTGAACCCTGGTGTTCTTCGTGCTTGCCTTTTTTACATGGCACTGGACTCACCCTCCCTGGGGCTGGCTACATTCAGGATGGATCTTCCTAAGAGAGTGTTACAGAGGTGTAGTTCCATGGTTACTCTAAAGCAAGTCGAGTTGACAAGGAATAGTTACCATCACAAGTACTATGACATTTTTCTTTTCGAAAGATGTGATTATTACCCTTATTTTGGGTATAAGTGCTTCACTTCTATGTATGTGTGTGTGCTGTGAGCATGCTTGCCACATGCAAAGCCAGAAGAGGGAGCCAGATAGCCTAGAGCTGGACTTAAGGATGTTTTGAGGAACCACGTGGTTGCTGGGAACTGAACCCTGGTTCTCTGCAAGAATAGTGAGTGCTCTTAACCGTACAGCCATCTCTCTATTTGCCTTTATTTTAAGTATTTCGTGTTTGTGTCATGTGCATGCATATATATGTTGTGCATTCACGTGTGTGCAGAAGGCCGGGTTAACACAGAGAGACTTCCTCAATCACCATCACCTTACTTGTTGACTCAAGGTCTCTCTGTTGAACCTAGGGCTTGCCAATATGGCTCATCTGGCCAGCCAGCCTGCTCTGGGATCACCCATCTCTACCAAACAAGTCTGGAATTACAGGCTGCTATCTCACCTGCGTGTCTGTGGGTGCTGGGGCCTACATAGGCGCTGCTTTTTCTGATGACATGCTGACACCCCCACTACTGCATTCCACCATGGTGAGGCACACCAAGTCCTCATAGCACAGCAGAGCAGGACAGACAGGAGTCTCAGCCCACAGCCCACAGTGGCACTAACATGCGCGTGACTCCCTTGTGATCCAAATAGCTCCTGTTAAGCGCTCATCTCTCAAGACTGCTGCACTGTGGATTAAGCTTGAGAAGATAAAAACACTTAAACTCTGATAAGTTAAACTGTGCAATCATAAAAATAGAGTTCACACGGTGAAAATGGAGCAGATGAGTTAACTATATGCATTAAGAGGAGGAATCAAATACACAGGGTGTTGGCAAGGATGCCAGACCAAATAGAGCTTGTCTTAGGGTGAGTGAGAATGTGAACACAAAAAGCTTTGGAGGCATTGGACATATTCTATTTTGGACTATATAGAGGATGTGCTGTGTGACCATTAATAATATTGGGCTCTTCACCATAGAGCCTCTGCAACCTCCATGGTCAGGGGAGTGACATTTGAGGGAGGCAAAAAGGCAGTTTGGTTCAACATGACTCAGTAGCTGGGCTCCAACTTCCGGAGTCTGACCCCAAGTAGTTTCTTACAGGCCTGTTCAAGCACAGCACAATTTGGTCTAAACTTATTCTGATGATAATTAACTCAGTCTCACATTCACACACGTACATAAATGTCTTTGAGGAACAAAGTAAGCTAACTACAATATCATACAGGACTACATCAAGACTGTAAAGTCCATAAAGATGGGTTCTGTAGATAGAGGAAAAACAAACCTATGATGAGGGTCTAGGGGAGGGTCTGGTGCTGGAACCATGTCTAGCCACAGATAGAGCAAAGGTCACCAGGCTAGTAAACATGTCTGCTCCCATCCTTCTGGGTAGATAGTGTATTCCTTCTAGTGAAAGAACAACCCAGTGTCTTAACAATCCCGGTTTTCCTAGTGCACACACGACTTCAAGTCTCCTACAGTTTACTTTTAGAAATTGAGGTTAAATCAACATGATATAAACTAATAACCTGCCTTTTGAAAGCGGACAATGTGTGAAGGCGTGGCCTCTGTCTCCTCCCGCTTCCCACCGAGCAGTCTTTTGCCCTGTCCTTTGCTAGAGTAGGATTTCGTTTCAATTAAAACGATGATTAGCTCATTGGTTTTTATAGTGTAACCAAATACATTCATATGTTAGTTTTCTCTGGAAATATTCAACTGGTTAGATTCAGCAAGAAAAAGCAAATGCAAGGTTGAGGGTGTGCCTCAGACTGAACAAGAAAAGCCAGAGGAGAGGAGGGCATTCATGAGGGTCATGTGACTTTTCCTGGGGAAACACAAAACAAACTTTTGTTTACTCAGATAGAGCAGGGACAACAGACCAGAGAAATCAGTTCATACTCATGAACTTGTGAACTAGTAGGTTTATTGGATTTACCTACAAGAACGTTAGTGAGGAGTCACCGCATGGGTGATCCAGAAGTAACTGCACCCCCAAAATTAATTCAGAGGAAACAGCTATATAGCAATAAGGGATCAGCTACAGCATGAAGATAAACTTTCATGAATTAATGCTGTTTAGATGAATTAATGACTTTATAGAATTCCTGATTTGATTAAAACAAATTTAGGAAAAAAGTTTAAGGAGATAATTTTAGTTGTTTTGACAGAAAGATGTAGTAAAGTTAGAAGCAAGAATAGAATGTGCCTCTCTTCATAGAATAGTATAAGTAAAGGCTGTATATTAAGGACTACAATGAGCTTTCATAAATTACACTAAGAAGAGAAATAGGCTTGGGACCTCTCTGTGATCAAGGGAAAACATTCACTCCAGGTCAGATCCAAGGATGAGTCCCAGCCCCAGGAGTGCTCTATGATAAAGCAAGGCTGTGTGAAACTGTTGCTTTGAACTTGTAATGAGCTTATAGAATGAAACACTGCTTTGAACTTACTATCAACTTCTGTAACTCCCTTTTGTGTAACATTTTATCTATGAGGTAATTTTATAAAGAACTTTTGTCTGAGAAGGTAAAAGAATGAGCTGAGAGAAAAAATAAAGTGTGGCTGTTCGGGCTCTGCTTCATCCACCAAATGTATACATGTCTGTCTGTCTATATGTATACACATATATATGTATATAGGTATATGTGTGTTATATAAGTATGTATGTACACTTACGAAATTGATGAAACAGGTGGTTGAGACCTACCAGTATATGTGTGTGTGTGTGTGTGTGTGTGAGAGAGAGAGAGAGAGAGAGAGAGAGAGAGAGAAAGAGAGAGTTTCTTCCTTCTTTCCTTCCTTTTCTTTTCTCTCTGGCTCATGAAGAGTTAATGAACTCCAAGCCTCTTACCTGGCCATGAAGGGGCCCTTAAGCCAAAGAGAAAAGAGTCCAAGTAACTAAGCTTTTATTCTTTTTTTTTCTTTTTTTTTTTTAAATTTTTTTATTGGGTATTATATTTACATTTCAGATTTTATCCCCTTACCCCACTTCCCACCACCACCCAGAAATCTCCTATCCCATCCCCCTCTCCTCATGCTTCTATGAGGCTATGCCCCCACCTACTCCCCACTCCCACCCCCCCTCCCCACCCTCACATTCCCCTCAACTCTGTGTTTGTCCTTCATGGGACCAAGAAACTCCTCTGCCACCTATGCTCGAAAAGGCCATTCTCCTCTACATATACAGCTGGAGCCATGGGTCCCTCCCTATGTGCTCCCAGGCTGGTGGTTTAGACCCTGGGGAGCTCTGGTTGGTTGGTATTGTTGCTCTCCTTATGGGGTCACAAACCCTTTCAGCTCCTTCAGTCTTCTCTCTAACTTCTCCATTGGGAAACCCTTGATCAGATCAGTGGTTGGCTGTTAATCTCTAATATCGACTCCCATATCACACATCACACAGGAAATATTCCTATATGCATGTACATGGTTTACAAAATCAAGACAAATTGGAGAGGCTGTAGCAGTGTTTAGGAAGTTCCAGAAGTGGGCTGAAGGAAAGTCTGAAGTGAGATCTGGGACCTATGAACAGAAACCATTCGATTAGGACCAGAAGGGCAGACAGGGCGTGCTTGAACCACCTGCAGCAACACCAAAGAGCCAACCACACGCACTAGGCATCAGATGACAGGTTGGTGGTGGCCTGTGCCATTTCAGTGCCAGCTGCCCACCATTTTATGAGGTCTCAGATGAGGACGTGATACCCTTTTCTTTGTGGGTGTGTCTGATAAGTCCTTGGGCCTTGTTTTCATGATAAGGCTTTACTATGCCCACGTGCCCCTACAGTCTCAATTCACCCCCTCCCCAATAAACTACAAGGCGGATCCCTATTTACTTCCAGGAATTAGTTCTTTTTTAGTTTGTGTTGATGGGTGACGTCAAACACATGGTGCAGTTTCTGTGTCCACCCAGGGGCTTCAGTCATCCTTTTCCCTCAGAGCAGAGTCAAAAGCTGCTTGTAAAATGGGGTCTCCTAGGGCAAGACACAGCCTGGAACCCCACAGCTTTATACAGTATGTTTTATTCAGTGAGTTGGAAGAGGGGATAGCCTGATCTCAACACAGACCTCTTCCATTTAAAACAAAAAGGAGTAAATGTTGGGACAATAGCTCAATCAGGACGGTGCTTGTCATGAAGCATGAGGACCCAAGCTTGGATCCCCACCTCTCACATAATAGAGTTGGACACATCTGTGCACTTACAATCCCAGCATCACGGGGGCAAGGCATAAGGACCCCTGGAGCTCGCTGGTCAGCTAGGGTAGCTGAATTAGCAAGTCCAGGTTTAGAGAGAGAGACCCTGTCTCAAAACAAACAAGTTGAAGAGAAATAGTCTAGTCAACATTGACTTATTGACCTCTGACTCTGCATTCATGCATACACACATGCATATACACCTGTACACACACACACACACACACACACACACACACACACAGAGGAACATGATCACTTTTATACATATAAGAGTATATACAATATGACTCCATTTATCTAATTTTATAAAAGTTAAAACCAATCAGGAGTGGCAAGGAGCCAGCAGATCGATGGATATAGGCAGATAGGTTAGTTTTTTCTAGTATGTATTTCTGAATGATGGGTTTGATCTCCAGCACTGCATAAGCTGGGTGTGGTATTCAACACCTGCGATCCTGGCACTTGGGAACTGAAAGAAGGAAGATCAGTACTTCAAGGTTATCCTCAGCTATAGAGTGAGTACAATTCTAGCCTGGGTTACATGAGACCATATTTCAAAATAAAAATATTACCATCAGACATACAGCCAGCATTCAAAGTGCAATTGTCTCATTTGTGTCAGAGTGGTTTTTCCAATTAACTTTTAAATATCGAGATTTGGGTTAGCATGACGGTACACAGCTGTAATCCCAGCACTCCGGAGGCTGAGATTACCAGAAGGTTGATGCTGCTAGCTAGGCTCCATAGGGAAATCCTGTCACAAACAAACAAGCCAAGGAAACAAACGTCGAGACTGGAATAAGCACTGTCACTGCAGAGTTGTAGACTCTCAAGCCCCTGTGACTCCACTTCTGCAGGCCTCTATTTAGCTGTTTGCCTTGCTCATGGAGACATGTCCTGCCAGACTCCTGAGAATTGGAGTCTTCCGATCTTGTCCTTCCTTCCTGCCTGGGGGTGGAGGGTGAGGGGTGTTTTATTCAGCCTTTGAAATTTCCTGTCAATTGGGTGAAGCCTGGAACTGGGACGAAATTCAGGTTCAGTAGCTGTGGCAATAACATCACGGGTGGTTGATGTTTAAAGCTACTAACGTCACTCAGAGCAAATGTGTTTGCGGAACCCTCTCCTCCCTGGGCTGACTCCGGGAAGGCCACTGAAGCACGTCTCTGTGAAAATCCTCGTGGAAAGGCTGCCCATTCACCCTCCCAGTTTATTAAAAGTCTTTATGCTTGACGATTATTAAACTTCTTTAGTCCTCTGCTTGGGGACTTAACTCTCATGACTTTGAGACTCTGCAGCCCGTGCTTGCCCAGGCCTTTCCAGGTCTGTGAACACTCTGGCAGCGTAACCACAGGTCACATGTCTGGCTAAAATGTACAAGAATAAGATTTAGCCACAAGCAGCAAATGGCTGTGTTTTTTTCCACCCCGGCTTTCCTGTCTCACTTCCCCTTGTGTTGGGTGGCGGTGGAGTGGTCATGGGAGATTTTGCTGAAGAGATCCTCGTGGGGGGCGGGGGGGGGGGAGATTGTGCTACTCCCCTCTCGTTGCTGCGACCGCACACTTGGCAGAAAAGAGAGCAAGAAGGATTTACTGTGTTCACGCTTTCCCAGGTGTCAAGACAGCAAGGATGTGGGGGGACAGAATGGCTCCCGTTGTGGCTGCTGGAAAGCAGAAGAGAGGAATGTA
The DNA here is from genome assembly GCF_011762505.2 of Arvicanthis niloticus. Lineage (NCBI taxonomy): Eukaryota > Metazoa > Chordata > Mammalia > Rodentia > Muridae > Arvicanthis > Arvicanthis niloticus. The sequence continues at coordinate 57,819,203 of NC_047660.1, read as the reverse complement.
GGAAGGGGCCAGAGTAAGAAAGAGCCCCGAGGACCCTGTGGTGGCCTGAATATGCTTGGTCCATGGGAAGTGGAACTGTTTGGAGGTGTGTCCTTGTTGGAGTAGGTGTGGACTTTTTGAAGGAAGTGTGGGGTGGATTTTGAGGTCCTGTGTTCAAGCTCTGCCCAGTGGAGATGAGAGCCTCTTCCCAGCTGCCTGGGAAGAGACTCCTCTCTCCTGGCCGCCTTTGGATCGAGATGTAGAACTCTGAGCTCCTCCAGCACCATGTCTGCCTGCACGCTGCCGTGTTTCCTGCCATGATGATAATGGGCTGAACCTCTGAAGCTGTAAGCCAGCCCCAAGCAAATGTTGTCCTTTATAAGAGTTGCCTTGTTCAAGGTGTCTGTTCACAGTAATGAAACCCTAAGATAGACTCCCCTCCGCCCCCCAGGAATCCTGCTCCTCTGGCTAGACCTCACTCCTGCTGCTACCATTTTCTAAGAATGCTGCCATGTTATGAATCCATTGAGTAGTTAATCCCTTCTTTTGGTCAGAGCCCTTATGCTCTAACTGTCCCTAGATATGCTCTCACAGTCCCACAGGCATATTTGCTAATTATGGTTTTTTTAAATTCAATAATAGTGAAGGTCAAGATTAGTCATCGCAAGGATTAGATTAGTTATGTTTTCCTGGAATATATCCATATAGTGCAGATTATATATACATATGTGTATATATGTTTGTGTGTGTGTGTTTGAAAGAATGTAGTGTATGCATGAGAATATGTGAGACTGTATAAATGAGAATATGTGAGACTATATATATGAAAATATATATCATATCATACTATACCATATATATCATATCATCACATCTGAATTTTTCTCCATGTTCCAGCCTTCTCTGACATTCTAGTGCCCTAAATTTCCAATGTCTGCTCTCCAAATTACTAATAATGTCTCAATATTTCCTATAATGCTATAAACTTTTGTGAATATTTATTTCTACTTGGAATTTATCACAGACATGTGGTTTCCACCCCTCGTGAGTGGGTTCATTCTTGGCTCTATGCTGCATGGCTGACAGCCAACAGCAGCACTGTGGGCTAACACCCTTTCTTCACATATCCAAGAGACTCCGCTCAGACAGGGCTGCCCAGTAGAGATGAGTCCCCTATGGGTTTCCTATGGACATGGCCAGAAACTCTAAGACTAGCAGGTCCTTGGCTCTCCTGCTTAAAGAATTGTAATCCGGATTCTGGTCATTTCCATCCTTCTCCTTTCTTTCCCATACTGAGATGTTTCCATTCTTAGAAGTTATGTCACTGAGGCTTGCCATCACTGGAGTCTGACGAGTGTTCCTTATTTTTCTTGTCACTCTGATGGGACATGTATCGATTTAGGGGAGGAAAAGTGTACTTGGCGCACAGTTGGAAGGGATACAGCCTGCCGGGTCAGGAAAGGCCAGGTGCCAACATCTCCATGACAGCCAGAGTGTAGGATTGGGATGCGGAAGCTTCTTGAATCTCGAGGAACAAAACATGGCAACTGGACAGGAAGCACAGCCGGGTAATAGACTTCAAGGCCTGGTTCACTTCCTCCAGGCAGGCCCAGCCTGCCAAAAATCCCACAACTTCCCAAATCAGAACCACCAGATGGGAACCAAAAATTCATACACAAGAGCCTGTGGGGACTCGTACAACGAAACCATAGTGTAAGCCTGATCCTCCAGCTCCTTTCCAAATTCTTTCACTGAGGACTAGGATTGGTTTAGTAAAATAAGGTTTATATAATTTGGACACAAATTTGCTCTTGTGTATTGGGTAGTGAGCAGTGCAAAGCATGCGAGGTAGCTAGGCAACAAGAACACTGAACCTTCCACAGCGGTGATATAAATCATCTATGTCTGAGATGGCGCCATGTCTCAAGATGGCTGCTTTGTTGTCTTCTTCCAACCACAAGGATAGCATTAGCAAGAAGACATATGCCCCACCCTTTAAGAATATACCCTGAAAAGTTTATATGCCATACTTACAGGCTAGACAAACACAGTAATGTAGGCATCAGACTGCCATAGAGGCTGGGAAACACCCCTGTCACCATGTGATCAGCTAAAAACTGAGGATTCTATTTAAAGAAATGGGGAGGGGGGATGGAGGGGACGATGACAACAATAGCAACAAGTCTTAGGAGACCCATAGCAATCTCTGACACAGCGCCTAAAAGTCATGCCCATTCTCTGAAGCTCTAGGTACTAGAGAGCAAGGTCAAAGTTCATCTTTCACTTTATTTGGCTTAAATAGACATGTCCTCCTCCAAAGGCTCCTGGGTTGATGGCCTGATCTGCAGTTGTGGCCTCTGTGGAAACTTGAGAGGGTGGGACCTAGCTGGAGGAAGTAGGTCTCTGGGAGAGCATCACTGATAGAGATACTGGGACCAGTATTTCGTTCTCCGCTGTGCTCCTGGCTGCCGAAGTGAAGCTTACTCCATCACACAGGAGCTCTGCCTCCCTGCTGCTCAGCATCCATGGACCAAAACTGAACTAAATCAAACCTTTCTGACTTTTCAGTGTTTCTCTTGGGTGTTCTATCACAATAATGGAAAGGTAACACACGTTTCTATCACAATAATGGAAAGGTAACCCACGTTTCTATCACAATAATGGAAAGGTAACCCACGTTTCTATCACAATAATGGAAAGGTAACCCACGTTTCTATCACAATAATGGAAAGGTAACCCACGTTTCTATCACAATAATGGAAAGGTAACCCACGTTTCTATCACAATAATGGAAAGGTAACCCACGTTTCTATCACAATAATGGAAAGGTAACCCACGTTTCTATCACAATAATGGAAAGGTAACCCACGTTTCTATCACAATAATGGAAAGGTAACCCACGTTTCTATCACAATAATGGAAAGGTAACCCACATTTCTATCACAATAATGGAAAGGTAACACACGTTTCTATCACAATAATGGAAAGGTAACACACATTTCCAACCATTAGAGAAGGTAAGTGTGCTGATGAGTGAGGAAGGTAAGATTTTACCACAAAGCCCAGGGGGTTTTCTTCTTTAAAACCACTTTTCAGGGCGAGGGGTGTGGCTCAGTTGGTAGAGTGCTTGCCTAGAATGCAGGAAGTCCTGAATTCAACCCCCACTACCAGTGTGATTGAACTTGGGAGGTAAAAGCCTGAGAGTCAGGAGTTCAAGGTCATCCTCAGCTACACTGTAAAATCGAGGTTAACCTGAAACATGAGACCCTGCCTCAAAACAAAACAAAATGTCCATTAATGGGCAGTATCTTGAGAACTACAGAAATCACACCTTTTACTGGATTGCTGATTCAAGTTGCAGGCTTGTTACCTTTTCCTTCTCTTCCCCAAACTGAGGGCATTGGCAAAGATCCTCAGCATCCGATGGACCTGGCCTGTGCCTATAGGCATCTCTGGTTTTTCTCTCTCCCTGATCCAAACCAGCCTGTTTTGCTGGGGCAGTTACTAAAACTCCCTTGCATAACACCTTGCTTTGGCCTCTTCCCATCAACAGGATAGAGGAACCTTCTCTAGCTCACCATGGAACCCTCCCCCACTCAGGACCCTTCTCTAGCTCACCACGGAACCCTCCCCCACTCAGGACCCTTCTCTAGCTCACTACAGAAGCCCCTCCCACGCTCCCGGTTTCGCTAATTCCACCTACCAGGCACTACTCTTTGACCAGGCTGTCTTTATGTATACCATCTTCTCCACTTGGAATATTCCCATTTTTAAACTAAAATTCTCTTTTTTATTTCTTAAGGCCGGGAGAGGGAAGCCAAACCAATAAATATTTCTGTTTGTCCTTTGGTGACAAAGACAAAGAAAGGCGATGCTGCTCCTTCCTGGTTTCCATATGGGGTTTTCTTTGTATGTCGTTCTGTAGTGATCTCTCTCCATAAGGGTCTTGTCCCAAGGAATTTGTGAGTTCCTCAGAGCAAAGAGTCTCCTGTCTCATCCAACCACCTGCACACCTAGGATCTGCCCAGTGCATCACAGAAACTAGCACAACGATGGCCAGGTGAAGTAGTGATAGAATGAAGACTTTCTTTGAAAAGCCACTGAGCCATAATTGCTTTTCTTAAGCAAACTGAACTAAACAACCAAATCCCTATTACAGCCAGCCCATCAAGGGCTTAAGACACACACGTGACACACCCTTATTCACTCACGGAGTCTGATGCCAGTCAGACACCATCAAAACTGGTCTGGGGAGAGATGGGAGTGGTTTGGTCACTAGAACTAGCCAGGGAGCTTCCTGGAACCTCAGGTTTGCTGAACTCCTTTCCACTGCATACTAATGCCTTACGAGCCATCATATACATGATTTTTCCCCAAGAATAAGAAGTGCTCAAAAAGCCGGGCGGTGGTGGCGCACGCCTTTAATCCCAGCACTTGGGAGGCAGAGGCAGGTGGATTTCTGAGTTTGAGGCCAACCTGATCTACAGAGTGAGTTCCAGGACAGCCCAGGCTATACAGAGAAACCTTGTCTCAGAAAACAAAACAAAAAACAAAACAAAACAAAACAAAACAAACAAACAAAAAACCAGTCTGAAGGAATCAGGATCCTCTTGGCTCTCAGGGGATGGAGAGTTAAGAAACCACTATGCGGTGGCCTAACAGTAGCCACTGAATCTTGGCCCTAATCAGTACCTAGCTTCTTTCATAGCTTTTAAGTTTGCCACTTAAGCTATGTCAAACTAAATCACATGTGAAATCTCCTGCCAATGTGAAATTGATGCCAGCGGGTAAGAGTCCCATCCATCTGAGGATCTTTCCCAGTGCCTTCAATTTTGGGAAGAGAAGGAAAACCTAAGCCTCCAAAGTCACCAAAGTTTGGTATTTCCTCTTTCCTGGGATTGTCTGGGGACTGCTCTGAAGACTTCCTGGCCTTCCCAGCACATCCTTCTCGTGGTGGCTGTCTCTCTCTCTTATCTCATTATCTTTCCCTTTTTTTCTCTCCCAATGAAGCTCCTCCCCTCCAGGTTTTGAAGAGAAGCCTCTTTTCCTTTAAAAGCCTGCCACTAACTTGGGAGGCAGAGGCAGTCAGATTTCTGAGTTCGAGGCCAGCCTGGTCTACAGAGTGAGTTCCAGGACAGCCAAGGCTATACAGAGAAACCCTGTCTCGAAAAACCAAAAAAAAAAAAAAAGCCTGCCACTATACTCTTTCCTGTCTAATTTCCCTCCTACCCATCTTGAGGTCCAGCCATGGCCTCAAGGCCTCTTTTCCTAATAAACCTCTTTCTGAAAGGAATGATGTATCAGGTTATCCTCTCTGGATGTATAACTGTCACTTTCTTACTCTTGCTACCGTTAGGGTTAGCAGTCCGCTCCATTTTCTGTCTTCTTACAGTGTAAGCCAGGGACACTTGAGAGATGCTCACTGATCACTGTTCTCTTACAGACATGTGGGCCAGCAGGCAACTGGAAACACTGCTCTTACTGCCCTGTACTGAGTTCAGTGCATTTAACTGTCAAATGGAAGGAGTGGTCTACTGAAAATAAAATTCTATTGGATATGACCTTCACCGAACACTCTAGAATGATGCTAAACAATGGAATAAAACCTCATAGTTCTAAGTGAAGTCATAATGTTCTGCCATCATGTGAGCGATGTGAGCACCCTGAGTGATGGGTATCCCACTCCTGAGAATGTGCAGATGGGCTGAGGGCCTGCCTAAGCTGCTTCCCCACCACCCTTTCTCTGCTTACCACCTTCTGCCTATGTTGGGTTGTGATCCTTTGCACAGTGGCATAGGATTAACACACAGCATTATGCTACAGTGACAGTCACACCACGTCTATGACTGGGACTTCAAGGGGAGAGATGAAACACTAAATATTTGTTGTATCTGCCACAAGGGCCAGGTAGAACTGGGGGTGCAGCTACTTAAGGCGCGACCCTTGTCGTATGTGGTGAGAAGAGGCAGGGAGGAAGCCCCACAGTGCATAGGCAGGGCAGAGATATGGGCAGCATCCCAACACTTTCAGAGCCTGTGCCACAGTGGGAAGAGCTGGGAAAGGCTCCGCTGTGCTGGATGGAGGGCTTCTGTGGATAGTGTATTCGACTTGAGTGGTAGAATCAGGCTTCATCCATGTGTCAAGAGGAAAAGAAGAGAAGGCATAGTCCAGAGGGGCTGAAGATTCTTCTCTAAGCTGTAAGCGTTGCTGCTCTGGAGGGAAATCTTCCTGTCCAAAGGCATTAAAGCCCTGCTCAGCTGCCTCAGGGGAAGGTTTCCCTAAGGCCAGTGTAACAGTTCGGTTCAGGTGAGGAGGAAGTATCCCGGCAGTCCAGAGCCAAGGAATACCATAAAGTCACACCACACAACACACCTCACACGAGATTTACTAGGAGGAAAAACCCAGGAGGGTGGCTGCCTCTGCTCCAATGAAAAGCAGCAGGGAACTAAGCAGAAGGCAGGGCTTATATAGGATTTCTTGGTGATGGGTGGTGGAATTTGGGGGGCTTTCCGGGGTGGCCTGGGATTGGAGGGATTTTGTGGCCTAACTTTAAAGCTCAGGAATTGTTTGTCCTGTTTAGGGATTGGTGGGTTTTCCTGTTCAGGTTTAGTTTCCCCCCCCCCCGCTTTTATCCTACAACATTCATCAAGAAATATTGCTATTTTGACTCCAGGGCAGACATGTTTAGGTCTGTCTTCTCCAGCTGCCTCTGGTGGGGCTGCTGGAGGAAACATGCAGCTGAGCTACACGTCGCAAAGGCTCAGGCTGCCTCTGACCTTCCACAGTGGAGCATGCCCGCGGCACATAGAAGATGCTGACTATATTTATTAAATGAAGAACCCTAAGGATGTTTTACTGTGCGGTGTTGGCAGATGAGGATCACCCTCTGAGCAGTCTCTGAAATCATGTTATGTCAGTTCATCAGCCGTTTATCTTTCAAGATACAATCAAACTGCCAGGAGCTTCCGTTATGCTTGTCAGTGTTTCCTTGGTAGCTCCAGAAGCTTCCCTGTGCTGACTATGTGTATATATATACATACATACATACATACACACACACATATATATGTATGTATATATATATGTATATATATATAATATATATATCTTACATGTATACAAACAAACACACATACTACAAGATCAAAAACTTGAAAGACACTTTAGAGTTTGAATCTGAATTTGCCAGCTTAATGCCAAACCTCTCCCATAGATCAGTTTATTGGAAGAAAGAGTCTAGAAGAGATTTTAACAATACAGATGTGGAAATATATTATCATAAAATTATTTAAAGCCTATGGATTGTCAAATATTTCCAGATTCTGGACAGTCCGACTGAAGTATGGGAACACAAATACAAAACCCAGATGTGTGCTTCAGATCATCCCTGACTGAAAATAGTCCACAGCAAGACTGGGGTGAATAATTAGCTGTGATTTTTTTTTTCTGTATGTATGGAAGGACACCACAAAGATAATACACAGAAATCACTACTCACTTGGTCACTTTTGACACTTACAAAGGACTGTATACTCTTGCAATGAAGTGTGATTTCAGATGGTCTTTCCTGGCCCCCTCTGGGTCCTGTGGTTTTTATGAGGATTTTTTTTCTTAGGTTTATGAGTTTGTCTTTCATGATGTCAGTGTTAAAAAGAAGGAGGAGGAGGAGGAGGAAGGAGGAGAAGGAGAAAGAGAAGGAGAAGGAGAAGGAGAAGGAGAAGGAGAAGGAGAAGGAGAAGGAGAAGGAGAAGGAGAAGGGAGAAGGAGAAGGAGAAGGGAGAAGGAGAAGGAGAAGGGAGAAGGGAGAAGGGGAGAAAAGAAGGAGGAGAAGAGAAGTGGAGACAGAGGAGGAGGAGGAGGAGGAGGAGGAGGAGGAGGAGGAGGAAGAGGAGGAGGAGGAGGAGGAGGAAGAGGAGGAGGAGGAGGAGGAGGAGAAGGAAAGAAGAAGAAGAAGAAGAAGAAGAAGAAGAAGAAGAAGAAGAAGAAGAAGAAGAAGAAGAAGAAAAGATATTCCTAACTTTCTAGTGTCTATCAAGACCCTGTAGGAGTTACAAATGGATTTATGTAATCACACAGCAAGGTAGGATGAACCCTAATGGTGTGGCAGAGCAAATGCTTGCATTTATTTGATGAACATTGTAAATCTGGGAATTTGCTGTGTCACCTTGGCCAAGATACCTATCCTCACTCAAGTTACACTCTAAATAAAACTAAAAATAAAAAAGGAAATGACATGACTGCTTCTAGATAAAGGGAGGGCACAGCCAGAGGCAGGGACATCTGGAAGAGTCCAGAGTAGACATGGCTAGGCTGAGCCGGGCCATGGGGGAGGACAGGGAGGGGAACAAGGAACAGCAGCCAGAAGGCCAAAGGTACAAAAGGAGTGGATAACCAAAATGTCTGGGTTGTGTAGGGAAGAGCCTTTGGGGGAGGGGCAGCCCAGCCCCTGGGCTGGAGAGTTTAGGGTAGGGGACCAGGTTTGCCAGCCAGACATGTAAAATGTAGGAAATGAGGTGTTACAGGATGCTTGATCACATTATGAACCTCAAGATTGTGAGCTGCAAAAACCTCGTTGTGTGGCTCAGCCTAGCACATACCTTTAATCTAAAGATATATATATTTTTAAGAGGCGTAGCAAGCAACCAGCTGACAGAGAATGAACATAAGGAAGTCGAAAGGAGAAACATTGAGTTGAGGGGTATTTAAAACAGCGTGGAGAAGGAGGGTTTCCTTCTGGAACACTGGTGGAGTAGGAAGGTCAGCTGGGTGCTTTCTCTGCCTCTCTGAGCTAGCAGGCTTCCACCACAGCGCTGGCTCTGGAGTTTTCATTGGTAAAATCAAATGGTTGGAATTTTTGATTTTAAAACCAACGGTGAAGGATGATGAGAGAATCTGGTGGTCAGGTCCACTTTGATATAGACACTTTGTCCTGGGTTTGCAACTTAACACTTTCCTAAGTTAAAGATTTGAGTAAACTCTCTGTAGCATGGCTTCTTGCTTCACAATTCAGTTTTAAAACTGTGTCTGAGGCTAGAAATGTGGTTCAGTGGTGGAATATTTGCTTATCATACAAGAGGCATGGATCCAGTCAGTCTCCAGCACTCCAGACAAAACAACTGTCTTCCCCTACTAGCCTGGGGTGGAACAATTCTAGTCCTTAACAGCAGCAAAGTAACAACAGCTCCTCTGCCTCTAAATACTCCTCTGTATGGCGGGGAGGAGTGGTCGGGTCTCAGGTGGCTCATTCTTAGGTCTCAGCAACTCAGACAAAGGCTGAGGTGCTTATTTACATATTAGGGTGGACACTGCCAGCTGTCGCAGCAGCCCTCCGAACCTGTGGCTCCTCCCAGCTCTTCTCACCCCGCCCCCTACCCTCAGCCACTCCCTCCCAGGGGCTGGGACTCTGCTTCCTTTCTCCTTGGCCTGATCCAGGTAACTCAACCATTTTAGCTCTTGGTGGGTGCTCCTCTCTTCAGCCCCCTCCTTGTCTTTCCTCTCGTGTTTACTCTGCCAGGCATATTCAGCCTGGACTCCTCTCTGCCTGTTTTCTCCCTTATACCTACAATAAAAATCTTCTCCACACTTTAGGAGTGGTCACGGTCTCCTCCTTTTATTTCATTCTTTAATCAGAGGTGTTTGAGTGCACATGGAAGGCAGAGGTCAACCGTGGGTGTCATTCCTCAGATGCTATCCATCTTGGTTTTTAAAGCAAGGACCTGGGGCTTGTTGATCTGACTAAGCTGGGTAGCCGGGGAGTCTCAGAGATCGTCTAGTCTGTGACTCCCCAGCGCTAGAATTACAGACACACACTGCTTTGATGTCTTTTAAACATGAATGCTAAAGATGGAAGTCGGGTTCTCATGTTTGCACGGAGAAAGCTCTATTAGCAGAGCTGTTACCTCAGCCCTACACACTTTTTTTTTTTCTTTTAAATTGAGGCAGGGTCTCACTGTATTGCTCCAGTTGACCTGGACTTCACTATGTAGACCAGGTTGGCCGATCTCACAGCAATCCACCTGCCTCTGCGTCCTGAGTGCTAGGATTAAAGATATATGGTAGCACACCCAGCTCTTTTTTTTTATTCTTTTCATTTACTTGAATGTGTGTACAAGTAAGAACAGGTGCCCATGGAGGCCAGAAGAGTGTTGGATCCCCTAGAGCTGGAAATATGGGCCATTGTGAGACACCCAACAGGGGTGCCAAGAACTTTGATGCTCTTAACCACTGAGCCATCTCTCCAGCCCCAAATACTCCTTCTTAAAGCCCAAGACTTGCCACTTGTTTAGTGTCAGGAATTTGCTAAGCAAATTTTAAATTTTAAATTCACTCCGTTCATCAACATACACTATGATAGTGAATTTTGATTGTCAACTAGATTGGAGTAAGAAGCACTGAGGGCATTAGTGCAGCACACTGTTTGATATGCCTTCCAGAGACTAGTCAAAGGGAAAGTGCCTGCCCTGAATGTGGGGGGCACATCCCATGGACTGGAGTCCTGGACTGAACAGAGAAAGAGGGAACCACCAGCTGAGCGCCAGAATTCCCCTCTCTCTTTCCTGCTTCCCTGAAATGTGAGAGATCAACTTGTGCTCACGAGCCTTCTTGCTCCCACACCTCCCTGCCAGGATGGACTGAACCCTCACACGTGAGCCAAATAAGCCCTCCTCTCCTTGTTTTTGCCTGATATTTGTCATAGCAACTAGAAAAGGTACTAATATACTCATAGGTTCTCACAGATCTGCTCAGAGTCTTTCTCAGTCTTGACTCCCAGACAGAAAGAAGTGGCTCCCACTTCTTTCAACCACTTTTGATCCCCACCCCCCAACCCCCAGGGTTTCACTGGAAATGAAAGTGCAGAAAGAACAAAGCCGGAAAGAACAAAACCGGGAAATAGGTTTTATGTTTTGTTGTTTAAAATGGTTGGTAAGATTTTTTTTTTTTTTTGCTTAGTTTACAAAATTTTTTCCTAATTGTTCAATGGATACTTTGGATGGTCATTACAAATTATACTTGTAGCTTCGGGACCTTTCCCTGAAAGTCAGAACACATGGGAGACCATCACATGCTACTTCTACATTGCTCTGACCCAAATACTTACAATTTAAAAGGAGGAATTACTTGCTTGGGTTCATGGTTTTAGAGGGTTCTTCTCATCATGGCGGTAGGACACAACAGCCAGACAAAGGAGGGCAGTTCACTCATGAGGCCAGGAAGCAGAGACAAGGGAGGATAGAAAGGGCCACAGCAAGGCGCAGCCCTGGGATACTTCCCGCCCTATGTGACCTACTTCTCTGACTAGGCCCCACCTCCTGCTTCACCCATCCCAATAATATCATCATTTATGACTCTACCAGGTGACTAATTCATTCACTAGGTCAGAGGCTTCATGATCTATGGTTTCTGGAAACACCCTCACAGACACGTCCACAGGTGTGCTTTGCCAATGGCCTAGGCATTTCTCAATTCAACCAAGCTGACAAGACTAACCATCACATAGTTGTGACTATTGTTCCAAACACTTCACGTGTCACCTGTCTGCTCACAAAGCTGAGAGCTTGAGATAGCTCTACTTTTCTAAATAACTGGGTCACCTTTCACTTCAAAACAGGATAAAAAATTTTTTCCCAGGACAGTGTTTTCCTTGGCTGTCCTGGAACTCACTCTGTAGAGCAGGCTGGCCTCAAAATTTAGAGACCTGCCTGCCTCTGCCTTCCAATTGGGAATTACAGGCATATGTCACCACTGCCAAGCTTCAAACAGGATAAATCTTAATATGTAAAGTCCTGGTATAGATTCTTGTTTCCTTAATTATTTTAGGACTTATCAAAAACCCGAATGAAACAGGATTATAATTTTAGGCATGACCTATGCCAGCAAGGATTTTGGAATTGTCATTTTGCTTGTGCAGACACTGTGTATGCTTCTGTTGTGTTCTGGACATTTTGCTGACAGGACAGGGCTGTTCTTACCTCAGCTGACCCCTAGAGATAGGTAGCAGCTCTTCCTGCCAGCAGCATGTACTTTCCATGCAAACTAAACAGAGGGCCCACCTCCTGTACTAGGCTCTTACACTCTAGGACACCATTCTTTGTCCTGATCACCCCTTGACTAGGCAACAACTAGGGACAATACTTACAGCCCAAGACTACTAACATTATTCAAATTAGCTAGTCTTAATCTCCCTAGCCCTAGGAATCCACATAAAAGCATTTCTTCTCCTTACATACATGCTTTTCCTTCATTCTCTCTGCCTTGAAGTGCTGGGGACTGGGCCCCTAAACTGCACACATGTCTGTAAGCAACTTAGCACAGACCTCCACCCCTAGCCCTGCTCTGTTACTTTTTCTGGAACAATTTTCTATTTTATGGATGGCCACCATTCCCTGATCTGCTGACCTTGCCATGTGTTTTGCTTTCAACATGTTTCCAACAGCCCTGTTAGAAACTAGATCTTCAAAGTGCTGGCGCCACAGGGAAAAATCTAACGGGAGGCGTCTGGGCCGTGAGGCAACTACCACTGTGAATGGGATCAAGGCTGTTTTGGCAGTGGACTTGCCTGTTCTACCCTCCCAAGGGATGATGAACCACCTGTAGGTCTCTTGCTAGATGTGGTCACTACCTTTGGGCTCTTCAGACCCTGAACATGTAAGAAACAAGTGTTCATTATAAACTGCCTAGTACTTCACTCTGTCATATCAGCATAAAATGGACTAAGAAATCCTACCCAAATGGTCACGCAGAAGCAGCATTGTCAGTGGTGAGCTGGTGCGAGTGTTCTTTTCCATCTTCCTCTGAGACCTGTGGCTCTGCACCTTTCAACAGTTTATGCTGTTTCTGTCTACAGGCAGTAAAAATAAACCTACCTCTCCCCCCCAACCCCCCAATGACAAATCATCAGATACCTGAGCACATCTATAATTGTCCTTCATGGAATACATTGTGCAAATCAGATCCCTGTACGGACCTTTTGATGTTTTATCTCTAGTTGCTCTCTTATAATAGTTAGAGCTTTGCAATTCATTTTAGCCCCAGTTGCTCAGTGGGTTAAATATTTCCTTAGATTATTCCAAGTTTTTGTAGTATTATTCGCCCATTTGTAGATTAGTTAAGCAGAACTTTGGCAGCCTGGCAGCCTCTGCTAATCAGTGTCCTTAAAATGCAGTGTTGATAAGAATGGTCCATTCTACAGGTGGCTTCCCCGGTATTCCTCCTTCCCAAGTCTAGAGATACACTGTTCCTTGACATGCCAGTGACAAGCATGCTGGATCTTTTTCAGTAACTTGACAGTTACCACACTGTACCCTGTAAGAACAAGAGCTTGGCGTCTTCATCTGCTTTCAGGGTTGAAGGTACAGATATTAAAGAATGATGCTTTTTTTTTTTTTTTTTTTTTTTTTGGGACAGGCTCATGTAGTCCAGCCTGGCCTCAATCGCACGTTGTTGCTGTGCATACAGCCCTGAACTTCTGGTCTTCCTGTCTGTACTGATAAATTATAAATTAACTTGTCATCACATATATGGAACTATAGATTAAAATTGACCAATCATCGGAACAAGTTTTCCTTGGTTCTATATTACTATGATTACTATGCTGTGCGATCTGTCTATGATGCTAATTATAGCCAACAGTCCATTTTCTGCTGTTACCAATTTTGCTCCAATTATTGAATAACAGCGGGCTGGAGAAATGGCACAGTGGTTAAGAGCACCGACTGCTCTTCCAAAGGACCTTAGTTCAATTCCCAGCAACCACATGGTGGCTCACAACCATCTGTAACGGGGTCTGATGCCCTCTTCTGGTGTGTCTGAAGAGAGCAATGGTGCTGTACTCATATGTATAAAATAAATAAATAAATCTTGAACAACAGCAAGTTGAAAGGGAATTCCATATCTGAATCAGCAGACAGCAGAACTTCAGTTGCTTCTACTCTTGTTTTCACTCATTCATGTGAATAGCCAAGTCAGCTTTTAACAGTATTTTTTCCAGGATGCATAAATAATGTCAATTAACATTAAGTGGGCTATATCTATGAAAAATAAAATTCTAGTTGGTCTTCATCCTGTGATGTATATATTAATCTGTGTCACATACAATTTCACTCATATTTCTGGTTTTACTTCTGGCCCGTAGATAGACTTACATTGGTAAGCTAGCAGAAGGAACATAGAAATGGTTCAGCAGTTAAGGGAACACTTCTCTTGCAGCAGACCTGAGCCAGATTCCCAGCACCCATGCTGGTTGGCTTAGTTCTAGGTGATGTGACACCCTTTCTCTGTCCTCCACAGGCACTGAACTCACATACACACATACACAGAAAACAAAGAAAAGATTCTTTGAGATTAGAAGTGTGTGTGTGTGTGTGTAAGTGAGAGAGAGAGACAGAGAGACAGAGAAACAGACAGACAGACAGAGATGGGGGGGTATGTATTCTCCTTGTGGATGTGACTAACGCTTCAAGTTCCAGCCCTGACTTTCCCACAGAGATGGACTATAACTGAATCATAGGCTAAATAAATCTCTTTTCCCTTAAAGTTGCTTTTGTCAGAGTAATTAGTCACAACAACAGGGAACAAAACTAGAACAGAAATTGGAAACCAGAGTGGAGCCACTGTCATGACTAACCAACACGACAGGGATATGGAGGCACTGGGTACTGGAAGCAGAGCTTAGCAGGCTATTCTGCTGGGAGCTTAGAAGACAGTAATGCTGACAGAAATGGCAACAGTAAAGGTCCAGCTCACAAGGCTTCAGAGAGTAACAAGGAATTGGACTAGGAGCCATTCATATGGTATTTTGGACAAGAATTTGGCTGCATTTTGTCTCTGTCCTGAGAGTTTGAGTGGTTAAGCATGAAGATGAAGGACTGGCTTGTTTAGATGGGAGAGAATTTCAAGGCAAGTGGTCTTCAGACAGGTGCTGAGATAGCAGCTGTAATTGAGATCAGTACCACTGTAGTGAAACCTCCTGGGTTGCTCTGGGACAATAGGAAAGATGCTCCATCCTGTAAGGATCCAAATTGATTTAAAGCAAGAAAATCTAGGCTGAACAAATTCCCTGATCCATCCCCAAAAGCAACTGCCTACTAGGGTGTATCTTTAGAGTCCACAAACAGCCAGAAGCTTATACAGCTGCGGTTCAAGGGTGATGGGCAGCAGCAGGCAGCAGAGTTAACTTGACAGTGTCATAAGCATCATGCATATGGTACTGGTTTTGAAGGCATGAAATATGAAAAAGAAAAGAAAACCAAACATAAGGATGATGAAAATGACAAAGACAATCTAGGCTTGAGAATAGAATTTGGTAAGGAGACACAAACATTGAAAAAGAACCAAACCAAAATGAAGATAAAATTGAAAACCCCAAAAACTCAATGAGAAAACTCAAGGGAAAGCCTTACAAGCGAATGAATTAAGGAGAAGACAGAATAGCAGGACTGAAAGACAGAGTATCTAGACAAAACAAATAAGGAATATGAAAAACTAAAACAAACAAACAGCCCAAACCCACAGAAAAGGAACATGTGGGACCTCCTTAAAACAACAACAACAACTTTTGGATTATAAGCATAAATGAGAAAGAAATCCCAAGTCAATGACATAGGGCATATTTTCAACAAGATCATAGAAGAAAACTTCCTCAAACTAAGGAAAGACATATCCAAATAGATACAAGCAGCACATAGAACACTAAACAGACAAGACCAGAAGAGAAAATCCAAACAAGTATATTATAGTTAAAACACTAAGTATACAGAGCAAAGAAAGTGTATTAAAAGCTGAGGGAGGTGAAAAATGCAAGTCACATATAAAGGAAAACCCATGAGAATAACAGCTGATTTTTCTCAATGGAAACCTTGCAAGCAGAAGAGCAGAATCCTAGAAGACTATGATGACCATCCTAGAGTAATATAGCCAGGAATACTGACCTAGCATGATTGGAAAAGAAACACTTCCTACAACATAAACACCTTAAACATTTTATACCTAACAAACCAAACCCAAAGCAAGTATAAGAAGCAATATTTTAGGTTAAAGAGAGTAATGAGCATAGCAGAGAGGCTGTGGAAAGAAATGAAGGCACAATTATTATAATATAGAGTACTACCAAGAACAGAAACAATAACACCAAAAGCAACACAACATGACCACAATGAATAAACATATAATATTAACTTTAGATATCAATAGCTTCTTTATTCAGGCTTACTGAATAGATCAAGAAAGAAAATCCATTAGTCTCTACAAGAAACACATCTTAGCTTTAAAGATAGGCATATCCTTAGAATAAAAGGATGGACAATGGTTCTCAAATCAAATAGGACTAGGAAGCAAACAGGCATTGCTATCCAAATATCTGATAAAACAGAGCTCAAATTAAAACTAATCAGAAGATATGAAAAGAGATACTTTATTCTTATCAAAGGAACAGTCAACCAGGAAGACATTAAAATCCTAAACATACATCCTAAACATATGCATCAAACATTTTTTTCTTTTTTTATTTTTATGTATTTACCATTGCTCTCTTCAGACACACCAGAAGAGAGCATCAAACCCCATTGCAGATGGTTGTGAGCCACCATGTAGTTGCTGGGAATTGAACTCAGGACCTCTGGAAGAGCAGTCAGTGCTCTTAACCACTGAGCCATCTCTCCAGCCCTGCACTAAACATTTTATGAACTAAATTACATATAAAAATTTACCTCTGAATTTAAAGACAGATAAACATCAACCCTTTCTATCACAAAACTTCTAGAACTTATAAACAAATACAGCAATGTGGTAGAATACAGAATCAGCTTGCATAAATCAATAGCTTTTCTATATACCACCACCAAGCATACAGAGATCATGGACACAACTCAATAATATCAAGTAAAATAAAATATCTAGGGATAAGCCTAACCAGGAAGTGATGGACCTCTACAGTGAAAACTTCAAACCTCTGAAAAAAGAGATAAAGACACTAGAAATGGAAAGACATCCCATTATTATAGTTTGGTAGGATAAATATTGTGAAAATGACCATTTTACCAAGAGCTATTTACAAATTCAGTGCAATCCCAAATCACTCAAATATTCATCTTATTCTTCACAGAAATAGGAAATGCCACCCTAAAACTCATATAGAACCACAAAAGACGGCAGGTAGCCAAAACAATCCTGAACAACAACAAAAATAACAATGCTGGAGGGATTACAATTTCAGATCTTTTTTTTTTTTTTTCGAGACAGGGTTTCTCTGTGTAGCCCTGGCTGTCCTGGAACTCACTCTGTAAACCAGGCTGGCCTCGAACTCAAATCTGCCTGCCTCTGCCTCCCAAGTGTTGGGATTAAAGGCGTGCGCCACCACCGCCCAGCTACAATTTCAGATCTTAAGATACCTTACAAAGTTATAGTAATAAAAACTATATGTTACTGGCACAGACATGTAGACCAATGGGACAAAATGAAGATCCAAACATGAATACTTGTAACTTCAGCCATTTAATATTTGACAAAGATGCCAAAGACATAAGCTGGAGAAAAGAAAGCACCTTCGACAAATAGTGCTGAGAAAACTGGATGTCCACATATAAAATGAAAATTAGATCAGTACCACACACAGAAACTAACTCCAAATGGATCAAAGCCCTAAAAATAAAACCTGAAACACTAAAACTGTTAGAAGAAAATATACAGTACCCTCCATATTATAGATGTAGAAAAGGACTTCTTGTTACCTAAGGATTAAGGCTAACATATAACAGGTTGTAGTTCATAAAATTATTATCCCAGTCAGAATGGCCAAGATCAACAAAACAACCAATAACAAGTGTTAAACAGGGTATGAGAAAAGGGGAACCCTCATCTACTGTTGGTGGGATGGCAAACTGGTGCCGCCACTATGAAAATCAGTATGGAGAACTCTCAGAAATAATCTAAAATAAATTCCCATATAACCCAGATATTCCACTCCTTGGCATGTACACAAAGGACTCTACATCCTACTCCACAGATACCTGGCTCAGCCATGCTCATTACTGCTCTCTTCACAATAGCTAGGACATGGATAGACCTAAATGCCCTCAACCAAGGAGCAGATAATGAAAATGTGGTATCCTATAGAATACTATTCAGCTGTAAATCAAATCAAATCATCAAATTTGCAGGTTAAATAGATAGGAAGATCATACTGAGCAAGGTAACTCAGACCCAGAAAGACTAATGTCACATGCCCTCATTTATTGGAGGCTCCTAGTTCTAATCTTCAAATAAGAGTATAGTCCTCCTCCCTCAGCAGAACGTTTCTTTGCAACAGATCCATTATAACAGATCCATTTGCAGTATAGTCCATTACAGAAAACCATAACAATCGAAGTGAAGAGTTGTGGAACACAGTCCCAATGGATACATCTACAAGACAACTCCACGCCTAGGGTTCAGGGAACACTGTAGAAAAGGGAGTGGAAAGATTGTAAAGGCCAGAAGATCAGTGAGTTTGCTCTGAGACTGTGTCTCCTAGCAATGTCATTAGCTATACCCTGAAAGTCTCATCAACACGACTGACTAAACATGAGCTGAACAAGAACAACAGACATGCCACAGTGGACAAGGGAAAGACCGCATGGTCTCAGCCCTACACACAGAACTACAGGCAGCTAAGAAATGCAGAGTGGGAGAAACAGACTTCTGCAGGAAAGAGAACACCAGTTGGTTATCCAATACCCAATGGTCAACTCTGTACACATGCACAGACGAGCTAATACTACACAGACTGAGCAGGTTACATTCAGGAATATACATGTATCTACATGTAACAACTATTAATTAAAAAAGAGGTCATGAATAGAGAGAAAAGAGGGTTATATAAGAGGGTCTTAAGGGGGGAAAGAGGGAAACAATGCGATTATAATATTAAAAGAAAAAATGGTAAAAAAAAAAAAAACCATATAGTTTATACATGTATAAGACTGTCAGTAAATGAACACAATATTAGAAAAAGAAAAAAAAGAATGTGATGATTAAAAAAATAGCTTTTAAAAATATAAATAAGAGCCGGGCAGTGGTGGCGCACGCCTTTAACCCCAGCACTTGGGAGGCAAAGGCAGGTGGATTTTTGAGTTCGAGGCCAGCCTGGTCTACAAAGTGAGTTCCAGGACAGCCAGGGCTACACAGAGAAACCCTATCTCGAAAAACCAACCAACCAACCAACCAACCAAAGCAAAACAAAACAAAAAACCCCCAAACAAACAAACAAACAAAAACTATATATATATAAAATATGTATATATACTTATATAAAATATAATATATATATAATATATAAAATATTATATATAAATAAATAAAGTTTGGGGTTGGTCAGATGGTTCAGCCATTAAAACCACTTGCTGCTCTTGCAGAGAGCTGGAATTTGGTTGTCAAGACCCACACTGGACAACTTACAACTGCATGCAACTCCAGTTTGTGATCTGATGCAGTCTTTTGACTTGGGACCTACTTGCAAATGCACATATACACACAGACATAAATAAAAAAAATCTAAAAACATAACAGGTGGATGTATTAGGATCACTGATAGTATACTGAAATGAGAGAATTCTCTTTTCCACACAGCTCTACCCACCTACCCGCCTCTGTATTTTGAGACCAGGGACATTACAGCACATAGTCTAGTCTGGCCTTAAATTGTGACCTCCTTCCCTGATCTCTCAAGTGCTGAGTTATTGTCTTGTGCCACCACACCCAGTTAAACATATTGTGAATCAAAATTACTAAAACAGAAAGACAGATGAAAATGAATAAATAACACATACAGTCTGAATTTTATATATCTTCAGACATAAAATGTGAGTTTATGTAAATATGTTTGCAAAGCACATTACCAAACGTTTGTCTATTACATAACATATATGGATTGTGCAGAACTCCATAGCTTCTGGGATTAAAACCAGCCTGCCTTAAATCCTGAGACATTTTACATCATACAATCCCTTTCAAATCTATTATGCACAGGTTCCAGAATGTACCCCTAAGTCTCTGCTTCAGAAGTCTAGGCTGGGCCCAAGAATGTCTGTCCCCTATTCTAATGAGCTCCCCAGTGACCCTGCTGGTCTAAGACATCATGAACACCACTGCTTCACAACTAATGTGGCTTTATTAAGTGCTGATAATGAAAGCATTTCACACACACCATCAACTAGTCACAGGCTCTCAGCATGTCAGAACGATTACCCTTGGTGTAAGGTTAACTCTGACAAACTCAGCAGAAGACAGAAGGACACTGGGCAACTGTGAATCCTAGTGCCCATGTTTTCCTTGCCCCACACGCCATACAACTTGTTGTGATGATTCCTGACTATGCTTATTTGAGAAAAAGAATGTACTGTCTGAAGACATGATTAACTTAGTCAGGTTGTTAACTAATACACAGTGACTTAAGAAGATCAAAGGCTCAGGACCATCAGGAGTCACTTGTCTCAAAATTTCTGTAACTATTACCATATAATTAACAAAACAGGAAGAATGTTCTAAATACAATACTGGATACATTTTTATTATTCCTTATAGCAAACAGTTAAGATTTTTTTTTGACAGGTTCTCCCTACAGAGCCCTGGTTGTCCTGGCACTTTTATAATACTCACTATATAGACTAAGCTAGCCTCAGACTCACAGAGATCGACATGACTTTGTCTCCCAATGCTGGGAACAAAGGTGTGTGCCTTCACACTTGGCTTATGTATATTTAAAGCATCATAACTCCTACAGATGTCGGCCAGTGTATTATGCACAGTGACCACTCGATCATCTTGATGGTCTTCAACAAGATGGTCTGATAACTTTCTCATCTTTCAAAAAGGAAACAGAAAGCAGGGATACAACACAGCAAAAGAAGCGGTTTCAGTTTTAAGAAAAGTAGTCCATGGAAAGAGGAGTATATCAGCAGAACTAAGCTGCCAGGCATGTACATTTCTGCCATTTCATTTTATCAAAAACGACAAGGAGACAGAAAATTATTGGATTACAGACTATGGTGACTCAAGTTCAGGATGACAAAAAAATATCACTCAATTACGCATCACTGTCAAACAAATACTTTATATAAGAAAAAAATTCCCTTTAAATATTTATATACATGTTACCACGTAATACTGATAATCAAACCCATGGTTTATTTGTTTAAATAAGATTAAATAAGTTGCCTAGATCTTTTAAATCAAACCTCGGCATGGTATAATGAATACATGGGTTTCTTAGACAACAAGAAGAAGCTCACTGTTCAGCATGTGTTTTTGTCTCTAGATCAAGAGGAGCTTTATTAAGTGGTAAGCGCTTGTGTGATGGTGCAGAAGTCTAAGTTTTGAAAACAAACTCATTCAGAAGATCTGTTGCTCAAATAGTATTTTTTCAAAACCAGGTGGAGGAGTATGATAAAATTCACTGAACTGGCAATCCAGAATTGCACTGTCATCAACTAGAAGGGAGAAAAAGAAAGAAATTAAATTAGAAGAATATTCAAATGCACACAAAATTATGAAACAATGGCTTTCAGGCAGGGACATAACCCAGTGACAGAGCACTTGCTTAGCAATTGCTAGTTCCTGGGTTCTAGCACCACAGCACAATTTAAATAGAAACTACTTTCCTACATACTATTTTATGGTTTTTATTTTATTTTTTATGTGCTTGGGTATTGTGGTTACATGTATGTCTTTATGCTATTGTGCATGCCTGGTGCCTGACGAGGCCAGAAGAGGGCACTGGATCTCCTGGAACTTGAGGTACCATGTAGGTGCTGGGAATGGAATTCAGGTCTTCTGCAAGAGCAGCAGTCAGTGCTCTTGACCCCTGAGCCATCTCTCCAGCCCTGAATGTCATCAATTAGCAATAAGAGTAAACACAACTGCCATCTGGGTTATAAAATCTTCAAAAAAACATTTAGTGTGTGTGTGTGTGTGTGTGTGTGTGTGTGTGTGTGTATACTCATGTGTGCACTACATGGTACATAGTTCTCTTCTTGTACCTTGTGGGTTTTAAGGATTTAATTCAGTTCTCAGAGTTGGCAGCAAATGCTTCTATCTGTTTGCCTTGGGTTGCAAGGCAACAACAAAATCTGTCAAAAAACATACAAAGGAATTTATCAAAACATCATTAGTAATGATCCCAAATCACATATGGAGGTGTATGCCTATTATCTCAACTACGTGGAAGGCTGAGGCAGGAGGAAATCCCCAGCTCAGAAGGTTGAAACCATCTGAGGAAATGTGGTAAGACACTATCTCTTAAATAATAATGAGGATCTCTCAGTTATAAATATCAGTAATCTGAATTCTTTACTTGCCTATTGAAATAAACAATTTTAAAAAACAAAATGTTCTATTTTGAAAAAACTATTGATTTGCAAAAAGTTCAAAAATATACCAGTGAGTCTGCTGTATCTTTCCCTGCTTGTCCCAGTGGTAATATCTACAGTGCAATATTCAAGTCAGGAAACTGATCCTGGCGCACTGCCGTAAGCTAGACGGCCCACTCTAGTTAGTTTCTACAAGGTTTTTAATGAGAATGCTACTAAAGAGAAATGGCAGGGTACAGTCATACAAATAACTACACAAATGCTCACAGCAGCTTTACATACAGTCATCAAAAATCACAAATAAGCCTAAGAGCTACTAACTGATACTGAGATAAACAAATTCTAATACAGGCACACAATGAGCTTTCACTACAGAGCAATAGAAAGGAAATGCTGACATATGCTACAACACAGAAAAGGAGTATTAACTGTCTGAATCTGTATACATAATGCTGAAGAAATGCAGGCTAATCTAAGTAAACAGAAACAGACCTACAGCTGCCTGGTAGGAACTTGGAGAGGTCCATATCAAGATTATCAAAAGCAGGAGGAAACTCCGAAGTGATAAATATGTTCATTAACTTGACCATAATGATCACAAACCAAAATAATACCATTGCAGAAAAAAAAAAAAAGAATTTCAGAAATTATTGCGAGCTTAGATTAGTCTTCTAGGGAGCACCAGATCCCTTGCTGGGACAGTACAGGCAGCTGTGAGCCACCCAATATAAGTGTCCTCTGTAAGAACAGCAAGTACTCTGAGTAGCTGAACTAATTTTCCAGCCCCTGGAAGTATTTTATAATCATTTTATTTCATACACTCACTTGTATTGATGTAGCTATCCTACTGATCTTTCATTTCTCAGGCTAAGTTGCTTAAAATATAGAGCTACATTTACATTTTTAAGTAAATAAGAGAATTTCTTTTAAGCTTACTCAATATGTAAGAATACTAACCTATATTGAATTTAAACACACTCTTTTTTGTTTTTATTTCTTAAAACAGGGTCTATCTATGTAGTCCTGGCTGTTCTGAAACTCACTATTGTAGATGAGGCTGGCCCAAAGGGCAGAGATGATGGGGGAGTCATGCGAAGTATAAATGACCATAATGATTATACATATATATGAAATTATCAAGGAATAAAAAGGAACAGCACGCACATTTTTGCACACAAAGATATAAAAGGTAAAAATCACTGAAAATGAGTTTTAAGGAGAAAAGGAGACTACTAAAACACAACTGAAATGAAACAGTCAACTCTGATTATCATTTAGTATCTGTCCTCTGACTACAACCCATTTCACACACTACCTACAGAAAGAAAGTTAATAATAGCCTTTAGTATAACCCAAATCTGAGAAGTTGCATAATCAAGATAATATTTCAGACTTCGTAAACCACGGGCAGAAAGGCCCTAAGTGTATTGGTCTGAAGCTGGCAAGATAAATACTAAGAGCAGAACAGAATGATAAAGGCATTACAGTCAGTGTTTTTCAAAGGACAAAGACCTTAGTTTTGTTTTTCTGTTGTTGAATTTTTGTTTTTCTGAGACAGGGTTTCCCTATGAATCTCCACCTGCCTCTGTCTCCCAAGTTCTGAGATTAAAGGTGTGTGCCACCATTCCTGGCTTAAGGCCTTGTTTTTAGAGATAAATATAAAATATTTATTAACAAAATGGTATGTCTGACATATGCCTCAAAATAATCCAAAAAGGAGGGAGAAAAGAAGTGTTGGGTTTGGAAGGCTCCAAACGGATAACACAGTGGGTGACAAGTTCATGAGGGCTTATTGTAACATTCTCTTTATGAATGAGAAAGTTTGAAATTTTCTATGATAAAAAAATAAAGGAATCATGAGCCATCTATACTGCCTGATCTTAGGGACCAGCTATACAGAAATGATAGCATTAATACATTATGGTTATCAAAAGCAAAACAGCTGATCTGAAACTATTCTAAGTCAAAATCTCTCTCAGAAGAGTGGCAATATGTACATAATTTTATAAAGGCAATAAACGCCCAATTCACCTAAAATTTCCTAGTTTCAATATACTTGCTACAATTTCATTTCCTGGTCATCTAATCTTTACTAGTAATTGGTTTAAAAAAAAAAAAGATAAAACTACATGTGTAGATAAGGGACTGGAAAGATGGCTTGGTGGTTAAAAGCACTAGCTGCTCTTCCAAAGAAGCAGGGTTCAGTTCCCAGTACTTTGCTGGCAGCTCACAACCAATTGTGACTCCAGTTCTTCTAGTGTCCTCTAGCACCAGGCACACAATGTGGCACACAGACTCACATTCAGGCAAACAGACAGCACATAAAAATTTAAAATACAAACGCCGGGCAGTAGTGGCACACGCCTTTAATCCCAGCACTTGGGAGGCAGAGGCAGGCGGAATTCTGAGTTCGAGGCTAGCCTGGTCTACAGTTCCAGGACAGCCAGGGCTACACAGAGAAACCCTGTCTCGAAAAACCAAAAAAAAAAAAAAAAAGAAAAACCCCGTCTCAAAAAATAAACAAACAAACAAACAAAAAACAAACAAACAAAAAATAAAACAAAAATGATATGATGAAAGGGAACATGGTTATAGATATTTATTTATAATTACCCTATATTTAGAAAACTTTTGTAATATGTAGGGAAAAAATTATGCTTAATTCTGCAGAGATAATGTAATTGTCTGAGAACATATGAAATGTCCTTATTACCAACTAGTTCAGATTTCTGAATGATAACTGCAAAGTTAACATAAATGCCAAAAAAGAGTTAACATGAATCTACTAACAGCAGAGTGAAAGCTTACCATATACAACTGGGTACACTGTCCCTCGGATACCTGATGCTGGACAATGCATGTTTTTCCCATTCAGATACACATTTAGTTCTACATGGTCATATGTTATACCCTATGAAGAAAAGAAAAAAAAATTTAAGGCTAAAAATATAACTGTTGCACAAAACCTCAAAAACCTAAACCACTACCTGAGAAGCATGCTCACAGAAACAAAGTGTGGAGAAAAAGGAACTTTCATTAGAGCTAACAATCTGGCAGGCTACTTTAACTAAAACATTACTAGTGATTATTGGGGCAGTGGGGTATTAACAATGTAAAATTCCAATTAGAGGTAAAGCAAAGATAAGAATTTAAATTATAGTATTATATTTGGATAACCTGGATTTTATTATTTAAATAGTAAGAGTAAATATGTCATGAAGACTTTTTTATTGGATATTTTATTTATTTACAGTACAGATGTCATCCTCTTTCCCCATTTTCCCTCCCTAGAAGCCCCTATCCTATACCCTCTCTTCCTTTATGCTTTTATACCATTTTGATTACATGCATGTAATAAGGTCAGTTCTAGGTTGAGGGTCTAGCAATACAATAGATGCAAATAGTCGAGGAACAAGCAATACAATAAACACAAATAGTCAAAGAAAAAGCAAGGCATTAAACCCAGTTACATGAACACTCCCGTGATCACTGTTTCTAAAGGCTTCTCAGAATGACCAAAGTATCTGAGCCTACTTCCCTATTCTAGCCCAAGATCATTTTCATGTCTGAAGCCTACTTCCTTGTTCTAGCCTAAAATGTAGAATCCTGTCAGAAATTACTTCTTTGTTCTGGCCTAATATTTAGATTCCAGCCTGAGATTACTTCTTTGTTGTAGTCTAATGTCAGATTCCTGCTTGAAGCCTACTTCCTTGTCCTTGGCCAATATCATATTCCTGTCAAGCAGCAGCTTTCCTTGTCCTTGGCCCATGTCAGCTTCTTGCCAAGCAGCCCCAAAGGCTCTCCACCACTCCCCCCTTTTTATTTTGTTAACAAGACTGAGCCTGTCTTAGGTCATTCTGACAAGAATGCCTTCCTTACCCGTCATGGAATATGCATTACCAAAGGCAATGCACTTATGTCTTAGGTTGGTAGGGCTCTATGCAGAATCTTACCTGTCCTTGGCTTGCCAGCCTGTTCATTTAATAACTTTGTCTGGGGGTCCATTTTCAGGTTTAAGCCATGTACTTTGGCTGCCAACATGTTGATGTTGTTAAAGATAAGCCTTAACACGATGGGCAGGAATAAAAGTATTCCCAGGACAAGAAGGGCTAGCCTGATCAAGCTATATATGCCATTCCTGAGGTTTGACCAAAATGGAAATACTGAACTCAGGCCATAGATAATTTTATCGGCATTATCTGCAGCATCAAAGGTCAACAGAGCACCATTCTTTAAACTCATAATCTCATTATGCAAAGTTAAGACACCCAGAGAGGTGTTAGGATTATGCCAAATATCCTACAGGTGTCTTTAAACTTTTTCTAATTATAATGACAATCATTGTGAATTTCAAAAGTAACACTACTCCAATAATATTTGTCATGAAACTTGGGATGGCTCCTAACTCTTGAACCATGAACCTCCATCAATAATTTGAATGAGTTATAAAGCATCATTTATTGTTCCAGATACCTATATAAATTCTTTTGTATACTCAATACATTAGTAACATTTTTTTTGCTAGATGGTTAACAAAAATAGTTGTCTTAACTCCTTGTATCAATGCTATTACAGAAGCAGTGGTGCTAGCAATGAATGGAATTAAAGCTGTTATACCAGCAATAATCAAGCCTGCTACCCTCTTGCTTCTGCTTAAAGCCTAACTCACTTCTTCCAGCACTCACTTTCAAGCTTTTTTCCAGAATCAAGGTTTTCTAATACTCGGGGCAATGAGACAAAAGCTGGTTGATAGATCCCCATAACAGACATGCCAGGTTTCAACACACTAACATAATTGGAAATTATACAGTCAATGCAAGTTACAATAAATGCTGTACAAGAGACAAAACCAATTTTAGCTTGACAATTAAAAAACTTTAAAACATGCACTAACCCTAGTTTGAAATCCAGATCTTGTCCTAACATTATCACTTGCTATCCTAACATCATAGCAAGCTACAGCTAGCTTCCAAATATGTTCCTGACAAAGTCCAGATCCAGTCTTCCAAAAATAGACTGTTATTTTCCATATTGGATTGATTTCTAGACCAGTACATGACTGAGTCCTAATAGCTAGGCACTTTTTTTTTTTTTTTTTTTTTTTTTGGTTTTTTGAGGCAGGGTTTCTCTGTGTAGCCCTTAGCTGTCCTGGAACTCACTCTGTAGACCAGGCTGGCCTCGAACTCAGAAATCCGCCTGCCTCTGCCTCCCAAGTGCTGGGATTAAAGGCGTGCGCCACCACTGCCCGGCTATAGCTAGGCACCTTTAAGAAGAATACAAGAGGCATAGTTTCTCTTTTCGATTCTCTATCCCACAAGGTCTAAAAACTTGAGGCAAGGCAGCTTGTTCCATCTAAGATATAGTCAAGCAAAGGTGGGTCAGGAACATATGTCCAATACAGCTCCCAGTCACTCTTGTCAGGGCACTCAGCAAGCTCACAGGTCAGCATCATTCTTTGTCTCAGCAACAGTATGTCTCACCAATCTTTTTAGAGTTCCATGGTCCTCTTCCACAATACCTTGTCCTTGAGGATTATATGAAGTCCCCATAATAAATTGTTGACAAAAATTCTCGACTGTTCAACTACAATTGCCAGACCCATTATCTGTTTTTTTTTTTTTTTTTAATTTAATTTTAATTTTTATTTTTTTCAAGACAGGGTTTCTCTGTATAGCCTTGGCTGTCCTGGAACTCACTCTGTAGACCAGGCTGGCCTCGAACTCAGAAATCCTCCTGCCTCTGCCTCCCAAGTGCTGGGATTAAAGGCGTGCGCCACCACTGCCCGGCCCTGTTTTTCTTTTTTTAATTGTATGTTTTGTTTATTTACCTTTCAATGTTATCTCCTCTCCCATTCCCCCCAAAACCCCTTACCTCATCCCTCCTCCTCCTATTACTATGAGGGTGTGCTCCCACCATCCTCCCATTCCCGCCTCCCTGATCTTGGATTCCCCAACACTAGGGAATCCAAACTTTCAGGCACCAAAGCTGTCCACTTCCACTGATGCCTGGCAATGCCACCCTCAACTACCTATACAGGTGGAACCATGAGTCCTCCCTTTGTGTTCTCGGGCTGGAGATTTAGAGTGGCTACTCCAGCTTGTTTCTTAGGACCATTTGCTTGAAAAATTGTTTTCCAGCCTTTTACTCTAAGGTAGAGTCTGTCTTTGTTACTGAGGTGGGTTTTCTGTATGCAGCAAAATGCTGGGTCCTGTTTATATATCCAGTCCATTAGCCTATGTCTTTTAATTGGGGAATTGAGTCTGTTGATGTTCAGAGATATTAAGAACAGTGATTGTTGCTTCCTGTTATTTTTGTTATTAGAGGTGGAATTATCTTTGTGTGGCTATATGAAGACTCTTTTAAATTCATAAAAAACACTGGTCTTTCTCTAGATTTTTACCTGATGGTGAAAACACTGTTCCCCATAAGGGTGACTAACTTTGTCAAATTATGAAGAGATGAACTGATATATATTATTTATTATTTTAAAAAATACTTTAGTCATTTTTTAACTTAGAAATATGTTTATTATTTTTGTGTCTGGTTATAAATGTGCACACATGCAGGCAGGTATCCAAGGAGGCTAGAAAAGGCTATTGAATTTCCTGGGGCTGGAGTTACAGGCAGTTGTAAGCAACCCAATATAGGTACCAGGAACTGAACTTAGGTCTCTGGAAGAACAAGTGTTCTTACCCACAAAGTTACTTGTAAACACGTCAGTTCTAAGAAATCATACATTTCTTCTTTTACCCTTGTCTCCAGTAAAACCAGTATCAACAATTTAATATGAATGATGGTGAGTACCTAGTTAAAAAGAATAGTTTAAAAAACTAAAATTAAAAAAAAGTATTGCTGTATATAATAATGACAGGTAGAAAATGACATTAGTCATATTATTACAGTGCTAAAAATCACTTGAGACAGCCTGCACTGTGAAGCATTATTCAAGGTATTTCAGTCATCTAATGCTAATGAGACAGTTATATTCACTTAACAGATGAGGCAGCTGAAGCACAGAAAGGTTAAGTAACTTAACTAAGGTTGCAGAGCTACTTTAAACCATAGGTTGGCTTCAGAACACTTTTACTAACCATGCTATGTTCTACTTTTCTTTAAAATTTTGTACAGACAGGTTGGAAATCCCTGGTTGAAAATACAAAATGCTCCAAAACCTGAAACTTGGTGAGCACTTAGACTACACTACTATACCCCATGTGGAAAAATTACAAAACTGATCCCATATGATGGGTTATAGTCAAAATAAAGACACACTAAAAATACTGTGCAAAACTGGGCCATCAAAATGGCTCAGTAGCTCTTCTCTCTCTTCTTCCTCTTCCTCTTCTCCCCCCCCCCCCCATCTCCTGAATAAACCCCACTTGGAACCGTTAAAAAAAAAAAAAAAGGCTCAGCAAGGGAAATGTGCTTGCCACAAAGCCTGAATCTGATCCTGGACCCAAAGAGAAGAGAACATCTATGAGGTGTCCTCTGATGGCACCAGTTCCATATGACATTTGAGATATCCCATAGTACAATGCAAATAAAGTTCTAAAAACCTTACACTGTGGAGATGCTCACAGTCACTCTTGCAGAGGACTGGGTTTGGTTCCTAGCTCACACATCGTAGCTCTAACTCCAAAACAAGGGGATCTGAAGCCTTCTTCTAGCCTCTACAGGTACCAAGCATGTACATGTGCATACACAGGCAAGAAAAACACCCAAAAACAAAATATATAGTACAAATTGTACTGTGGTTGTAGGTGGATTCTGTGCTTACCCTTCCTTGGGTTCCATCACATCAAGAAATCTTAATATATATATATATATATATATATATTAATATATATATATATTAAAACATCAAACAAAACCCTGAGGTTGGAAACTTTCCTAGTCCCAAGCATTTCAAACCTACGGTTACTAACTAGTGCAAAGCCAGGTCTCTCTCTTAAAGAATGAAGACTAGAAACACCATTGGCTGGGGAGACAGCCTAGTATATGTGAGACATAGCACAATAATAAATCCTTTTTAAAAAGAAAAAATGAATAGAAGCCAGAGAGCTCTCCCAAATGATAAACCACAAACAAACAAACAAGAAAGAAACCAACAAGGAGCAGACTGCTTCTGTGGGTCTCTGACTCACAAGCTTTCTAGGACGACTTCACAAGCATTACCTGGCCGCAACTCCCCTTCTCAGCAAAGGTTCAGGAGAGTCGATGTGTAAGGGCTATAAAGGATTCTCAAGCTTTAGCAAAGCTAGAGTTAAAGGGTAGCTTGAGGACTGGGAATGCAGCTCAGCTGGCAGAACACTTTCCAGCATGTCCAAAGCTCTGAGTTTGATCCCCAGCACCCCTGGAACTGGATGTGGTAGTATGCCAGTAAGTCTACAACTTGGGGAAAGGCAGGACCCCAGAAGCTAAAGGTCATCAAATATAGCTACTTAGCAAGTCTGTGGCCAGCCTGGGCTACACAAGGCCCTCTTTCAACAAACAAACACTAAATGATTGATATGAGGCATAGTCTCACCCAATAGCCCTGGGTGGGCTGAAACTCAGTATGTAGAGCTCAGGCTGGCCTTGAATTTGAATGATCCTCAAATTCAAATTCTTCTGTTTCATTTTAATTTAAAAGCACTAAAAATGTACTTGTTACATTTTTACTAAAGAGGTCTTTTTTTAAATCCAAACATAATTACATAAAAAAGAACATATTGATCCTCTTTATGGGATCGAGTCTAGACTCCCTTCACTACCTGTGGCACCATAATCCACTGCAAGATAAGTTATAAATGGGATATCTATCAGGGTAACAAAACTAAACAAAAACTGGAAGGGTGTAAGAATCCCCACCTCCTCCAGCCAAGTTCAGTTCAAGTAGTGTTCCAACCTGGCCTGCCTTTTATATGATATAAAACCTTGAGTCTGCTGCAGCCACATCATTAAACACAAGGATAGCTTCCTGTCTTACAGTCAGCTCCTCCTCTGCCACTGCTGCCAGCTTTGAAAGCTTATCTGCGAGTGTTCAGATCAGGAAGATCATGTGGTCAGCTTCCTTGATTCTCCTTATACGTAACATTTTAGGTTTTGTTTTGTTTTTTTTTTTTTTTTTAACTATCAGAATAGGCATAAAAACTTAAAGTCCAACTTAATAATGCTGATAGACTAAAAGTGGCATTCTTAGATTTGTCAACTTGTGGTATCAGTCATCTCAATGAATGAGATGGGACAGCAAGGCAAAATATGCATAAGTTTAGTACTACAATGAAGGAAACATGTTTCAATTTTATCGTTTATTATAAACAGGTTGACAGCCTCATGATGACAGCAAATTTCTCTCTTAAGAAATAGTCAGTCAGTTAGCTGAGCACAGTGGCACACTTTTTTGATGCCAGTACTCAGAAGGCAGAGGCAGGTGGACCTCTGTGATTTCTAGGTTAGCCTGTTCTACACAGTGAGTTTCAGGGCTGCATAGTGAGACCCTGCCCAAGAAATGACTTACATAAGGATGTGCCATATTATGGATATCTAGCAATAACCCAATATTAGTTTGCTTTTTATTACTCTGATAAACACCATGACCAAAAGCAAGTTGAGGAGGAAAGGGTTTATTCCATCTTACAGCTTACACTTCATCCATGAGAGAAGCCAGGGCGGGAAGTCAGGGCGGGAACCTGGAGGCAGACACTGAAGCAGAGGCACAGAGGAGTGCTGCTAATGGGCTTGCTCTCCATCGCTCACTCAGCGTGTATTTTTATATGACCTAGGACCACTTGTGTTGGGGCACCACCATCCACAGTGGGTTGGGCCCTTACATACCAATCACTAATCAAGAAAATGCCCCACAGACTTGTCTACACACTGATCTGACAAAAATATTCTCTTAATTGAGGTTTTCTCTTCCCAGATGACCCAAGCTTGTGTCAAGTTGACAAAACAAACAAACAAACAAAAACTAATCAGCATACAACTACTTTAAAAAAAGAAAAGCAGATTTTACAATAGTTTATGCCTTTTGTCTCTTTTTCTTTAGCAACTAACCTTTTTGTTCCTCTTTTTTTTTTATTTGAAAATTTCATGGTTTTTAAATTTTTATTTATTTATATATTTTTAAATTTATTTTTTATTGGATATTTTATTTACATTTCAGATGCCATCCCCTTTCCCCATTTCCCCTCTCTAGAAAACCCCTATACCATACCCCCTTCTCCTTTTTGCTTTTATAAAAATTTTTTAATGTAAACCAAAGGCTTTATAAGTCTGGTAATGCTCAATATCAATCAGAAGTGTAACCTAATACCCAATCTAGATATATCAACTATCTTTGACTGGTGGAGACATGTCATGGGGAGACATGTCATGGGGAGCCTCCATGTCTGGCTCCCCTCTCTCTTTCTCTCTCATCACCTAGCTCTCCTTCTCCTCCTCCTCTCCTTACTCCTCCTCTCTGTACTCCTCCCACCTTAGCTCCTCCTACATATCACCCTTCATAACTATAACATAACTATACCAACTTATGTCAGTAAGGTGCAAGATAGACCTAATACCCAGTCCATCATTTTGTTGACTAAGCAGAACCTCTGTCATCTCTCCTAAATAAAAGACTTAGTTCTGAGCCTGGCTTTTTTTTTTTTTTTTTTTTTTCTTGGCTTTAGAATGAATGTCAGCTGAAAACCATCCTCTCAAATCTTTTCTCTCAAAGTAAATAGCAAGGATTGGCTATGAGACTGTAAGTTTTCAACCCCATCAGAAATCCAGAATGACTGAGTTAACTGAGATTATGGGAAGCACAAAGCATAGCTTCTAAAACATAGCCAATTTATAGAGACCGCTGGACACCTGGACAGTCCCTATACTACAGAATGTTGGAGCATCCGATCTTCAGCCTTCTGGCCCAGGATCATCTGACAGACCTTAGTGATGCAGAATTATTAAGGGCTGATTACTCTGTCTTGGCAGATATAATCAGTCGACTATTCTGCAAGTGTGTCCTTTTCTGGACAGTATTTTGTCTGTAGATGGAAAGAGGCAATTCTTGCCTAGTGGCTGTCTCACCACAATTGGAATAACTCCAAAGATGCTCAATTTCTTCTTGGAATCCAAGACAGGAAGCTGTCAGGAGCAGATAGGTCTCTAATCAAAATGAACATTAATACAGAAATGTTTGTAACGTCAATTCTGTGGATTTCTGATGTTTTGAAAACCAAATATTTATGTAAGGCAACCTAGGCTGTTGTCTGTTAACTCCTCTCAGCTATTTCTAAAGAAAATATAGAAAACACCCTAACAATAAACTCAAAGCCATGAATTTGCTGTAGACCCTTAACTCACAGTCTAACCATCTCAAATAAGTTTAAAAAGTTAAAGAAGGACTGGTTCTAAGCCTTGTATTCCTAAATGTGTTATACAGGCGCAATGCCTATGATAGTATTTTGTTCCTCTTTTAAGACAGGATCTTGCTATGTATATAGCCCAGGCTGTCCCGGAACTGACTAAAACTACCAGCACCAACAATAACCAAAACTGAAATGTAAAGAACTACAGATTTTCATCAGCAAGCTTTGAGACTGTTTTTTGGACAAGGTCTCACCATGTACCCAATTCCTCTGGAACTCACTATATAGACTAGGCTGTCCTCAAACTCATAGAGATGCCCCTGCCTCTGCCTCCTCAGTTACTGGCATTAAATGCACGTGTCACCATGCTGTGTTCTAACCCTGGGGAGTTTTGAGCCCAATTCTTTAAAGGGTTCTGAAAGTAGGGGCATTTTTTATTCGATTTAACAAAGATCAACACTTGCAATAGAATGCTATCACTTCTGATAGGTTCCTAACATTAATAAGTGTGAAATATTTTGAGAGATCTCTGGCCTCAAAAATACCTAATATCCTCTAATATGATTAGAAGGTCTCTGTGATAGTAGTATATTGTTTAGCAGTCAACCTAAAAATGGTCTTGCACAGGATCAGTCATCCTCATGTCCTGGTCTGCAAGAAATTCCAGAAGGACAGAGGAGTGAAATGAGCAGCAGTACTCAGCAAGCATTCTCTCTGAGAATGGTACCCCCTCATTAGAACCAATCCCAGGGCTTTGGAATAAAACTTACAACCCTCCATGCAAACCATGTATACTCAAAACAGCTTAGGTTTCATAATTTACAGAGACAGCAACTCTCCCAGGAGACTCACCACTACATCTCCCTCCTGAGGAAGACTGTTTGCTGGCAGCCTGTTTTTCTCTTCGTTGTTGTGGTACAGGGCTCCGTCATTTCTCATCACCAGGCTATGCATGTCACGGCCAAGAGGAATCTGGTTCAAGTTAACTTTCTGAGTTGCAACACCTATACCCCAGATTCCTAAAAGTACAACAGTTTAAATACATCATACATCTAAAGAACACAAATATAAGATTTATTTTAAAGTGGAATATCAACTGTTTTACTTTTTATTTTGCCTTCCTTCCTTCCTTCTTCCTTCTTTTTCTAGTCATGTCTCACTGTGTAGCTCTGGCTGGCTTGGACTTGGAACTCACTATATATATAGACCAGGTTGGCCTTGAATTTAGAAATCTGCCTGCCTGGGTCCCCCTTAGCGCTGAGATCAAGGGTATATACCATTGTTGCTTGCTTTTGTTTTTAAAACCAACTTTTTCTTTTTTGTAAGATTTATTTATTTATTTAATGTACATCAGTGCTCTGTTTTCATGCACACCAGAAGAGGGCATCAGATCTTATTACAGATGGTTGTGAGCCACCATGTGGTTGCTGGGAATTGAACTCAGGACCTCTGGAAGAGCAGCCAGTGTTCTTAACTGCTGAGCCATCTTTCCAGCTCTTAAAACCAACTTTTTCAAAGGTAGGTTGCAGGGCCAGTCAGATGGCTCAGCAGATAAAGTGACAAGCCTGAAAACCTGAGTTTGAACCTCAGAATCCAAGTCAAAGTGGAAAGAGAACAGAGCCACCAATTATATAAGGCTGACCTCTGATTTTCATACCCCCACCAGAATCTTATACACATACAATAATAACAAAGTTTTTGAAGTAAGCTGCAAAGTACACAATGTTTTCTATAAACTGGAAGGTAAGAGTTATATTGCTGGGGTTTAAACAAACTTCTCTGCTTCCTCATGTGTTGGGGCTAATAGTATTTGTAAGGTGTGGTGGTTTGAATAAGCATGGTCCCAATAGACTGATATATTTGAATGCTTGGTCTGCAACTGGTGGACTGTTTAGGCAGAATTAGGAGATCTGGCCTGTGACCTGGTTGAAGGAAGTATGTCACTGAGGGTGTGTGCCTTGAGGTTTCAAAAGCCATAATGAAGCATAAACGCTCTCTCTCTCTCTCTCTCTCTCTCTCTCTCTCTCTCTCTCTCTGCCTCCTTCAATGGACTGACTCTCTCTCTCTCTCTCTCTCTCTCTCTCTCTCTCTCTCTCTCTCTGCCTCTCCTTCAATGGATAAGATGTAAGCTTTCAGGTACTGATCCAGCACCATGCCTGCCTGCCACCATGCTCCCCTCCATGATGATCACACTCTGAAACTGTAAGCAAGCCCCCAACTAAATACCTAAGTGTCTCTTCACAGCAATAAAACAATAACTAAGACACAAGGTAAGGAAAAGATACAGGACTACCCAAACACACAGCACTTAGGGTAGGTTGGGAATGTTTTTAAATGAATGAGTAAAGCACACACTAGTGTTAAAAAGCCACTAGCTATTACCATTACTATTTTTCTCTTAAAGTTTCTTTGTTTTGTTTGATTTTTGTTTTCAGCACTAGAGGGCTAGGGATGTGAGTGCAGTCTTGTGGCAGTCTTGGCCTTGGGCTTGATTCACAGCAAATCTCTCTCTCTCTCTCTCTCTTTCAGCTCTATCATATTTACAATGAACAACAAGTAATAATACCTTATGAACAATAATTCAAAGGTTGAACATGAATAAGATATAAAATAATTTTCTTAATGCTGGGAATCTTAATCCAGTACCTCTCACATGCTAGGTAAGTGCTCTCACCAGATTATATCTCTAGAAGCAGGCATTCTCTTGCCCAGCCAAATAAAATATCTAGAGTCTTGGACCTTTTCTCAAGTTACTACCTTTCCAGTTTTTATGAAAATCAGAAGTACTATTCATGGAAGAAGGTTTGAATTTCCATGCTGCTAATACTTTTTCCAGAATTGACTGATTCCATCAGAAAGTTGTATGCATATTGGACTTGACTATCTTGATGTCTGAAATACTTTGATCGTAGTTTATCTCCCCAAAGAGACAACTGACAATACTAACTTCATAACATTTGTAGATAGGGTTCTGCAGTCTCCTTACTGCTAAAGAACTGTGCACAACTACCTATAACTTCCAATACAGAAGTAACACTCCAACGTCCCATCTGTCGTAGGGATGGAACTGTAAACACTGTCCGTCACAGAGAAATCCACATCTAATTCTTTATTAGATTTAGGTCTCAAACACCTTTGCTTCTTTTAAGAAGCAAGTATATATTGGGGAGACAACAGTAATTTGGACAGTTTACAGCTAGTGAAGTAACTTACAACAGCAGTGAAGTAACTTACAACAGCACAGTGGACAGACTTGGGTTAATGCCATTCACTTAAGAAAACCAGTATAAACTACTATAGGGAACCAGCTCCAGAAGTACTGTATTGTCCAAAGAGGGGGATTCTCTACTATGATCTTTTTACCCTGTAGTTACATCATTCATGAAAATTTCACCAGAGGTCTCTTTATAATATGGCTTTTATTAAAAACAAAACTCATATATCTGACCATATATAATACTGCTACAAGTTATGATTCTAATGGTCATAGAGATTTGCCTTATAATTCAGGAAATTCCCTAAAATTGCAAAAGAAAAATCTTATGGTTTGGATATGAATTATCCCTCTCAAAGGGCCATGTGGATCCCTGCTGATGGATTTAATCACACAGAGTGACTCTGCTCCATGAGGGTTCTGCTTTCATCAGGGAGTTAGTCCCTTGTGTAGTCATAGTATGATGGCATTATTAGAAGATGGTATAGAAATAGGAATTGGGACTTGTTTGGGAGGAAGGAGGTTACTGTGAGCATGCCTTTGCAGAGTATATCTTGTCCCTAGCCTCTTCTGTGTTGTTACTCTCTGTTTCCTGGCTCTCATAAAGTGGGGAATTTGGCAATACCAGTGTCCTCCCAAGATTTCATGCCTTGCTATGGCTGGGAAACCACTCACCATCTCATTGTGTATGGCTCATTGTATGTGTATAGAACTCAGTAGGCAGGTCAGGTGGTCTTAAATTTACAGAGATCTGCTACCCTCTGACCCCCAAGTACTGACATTACTTTGTTACAGCAACTAGCATAAGTATACACCTCAGATTTCTTCCAGAATTCTATATCTGATGACTGCTTCAGAAAACAAACAACCAGGGTATCTTGGTAAAAGAGTTAAGGGGAAGGGTTGGAGACATGGCTCAGCAGTCAAGAGCACTGACTGCTCTTTCAGAGGTCCTGAGTTCAATTCTCAGCAACCACATGGTGGCTCACAACCATCTGTAATGGGATCGAATGTACTCTTCTGGTGTGTCTGAAGACAGCTACAGTGTACTCATATACATAAAATAAATAAATAAATCTTTAAAAAAAAAGAGTTAAGGGGAAAGCTCAAATCAAAAGATTACTCTTTATCTTAACTCGAACTATAGTGAGTCGACATGTTTTATAGGTCTCACACATAGGGTGGCTCTAAAACCTTAAATGATGCTAGTGTCTTACATCTGCTCAGCATGTCCTGTCTTAACCAATGTCATACATGCAACTCTACTGCAGACAGTGCAGCTCCTAAAATTTCTATTCCGTAGAAGAGAAAATGAAACCTAATTTAGTGAACTGATTGATTTAACTTGGATCACCACAGTGGAAGACTGGGCCCCGTGTATAGAGTTTGGGACTTTTCTTAACCACCTCCTAAAATTTTTTCATATTCAAAACTATTGTGTCTATTCAAAATAACTGACATTTAATAGTTAAGTACAATCACACTAACCGGTAGACTGGATTTTGAACTCAAAGTAGCTTTTGTTCTGATGTAAGGGTGCGCTGGCTAAACAACCTCCGGTGCCACAGATTCTTCTTCCATTTTTCACGATGACAACATCTGTTCCTAAACAAAACAGAAGTACCACAACCACAGTTAATTTGTGTGTTAGCTGTGTATGTGTAACAGGGAGTGGAAGGGAGAGCAAGTACACAGGTGTGGTTATCAGGTCTTCCTCCATAACCTCCCACCTTATTTTTTGACTGGTTAGACTGGCTGACCAGAGAGCCCCTTAGATCTTCTTGTTTTGTCCTATCAGTGCCTCAGTTACAGAAATGTACTGTCATGCCCAAATTTGTGTGGGTTCTAGAGAACCCAAGCATGGGTCATCACACAGCAAGCACTTTATCCACTAAGCCAGTGCCCTGGACCCATTCAGTAATTCAATCAACAACTGCAACAGCAAACCAGGAACATTATTAGTCCTTTCAAATTAAGGGAATATTGATAGATTATTTTAAATATTTTATTTTCCACTTTTTAAGAGACTGCTTGTATACAATATTCATTTGTAACAAGTCTTTTTCAATTAAGTTATTTCAGATAAACTAAACTATGCTGAGTATTTAAATTATTTGTCAGGGGGTCAGTGAAATGGTTTATCTGGAAAAGGTACTTGCATCAAGCCTAATGACCACCTGAGTTTGACCTTAGGAACCCACATGGTGAACTGACTCCCAGAAGTTGTTCCCTGACTTGACATGTAAGCCATAGCACACGTGTGCCACCATAAATGCATACAACATAAATAAAATATATATAAAAACCATGTATAAAGTAGGAGACTAACTCATTTACTTTTTAACCAATAAACAGATTGGATAATTAACAATTTTCATATAATAGAAGCCATATAAAAACTTTAAAAACTTAGTATACTGGTACAATTTTCAATTCCAACCAAATGACTTAGGACAATCTATTAAAAGACAGCTGAGCATCTACTAAGTAGAAGCCATTATCAACAGTACTTACTAAGGCTCACACTGGAGTGGTCAAGTAAGAGTAGAGGAGTACCTCAGTGACGGAAGAAACAGCTTCATGTTGAAATGGCTGACACAGAAAAACTTAGATTTAGGATCTCTACATGTTCACTAAGAGAACTACTAATCATATGGCAAAAATGTAAGCAAGTCTGTTAGTTATGGACAGGGTCTCTCTGTATCGCCTGTACTAGTCTCAAACTTGATTTTTCTTCCTCGCTCTCCGGAATGCGATTACAGATATGTTCCACAATGCCCCACTATATATAAGATCTTAACATGATTAAACACACTTTATTTTCATAGAAAAGTTTAGTTTCATCTCAAACAACTTCATAGACGACAGCAAGAAAAAAACTGCTTTTGAAATATGAACCTACTAATACTTTGTTTCTGAATTTTGGCATAGGAAATCAAGTACATCAGAGATCATGAATACAGCACAATTATTATATGTAAAAAAATCTTTTAACACTAAAGATGTGACTTCCAAAGTCTATGGCCATTATTATCTCCTCCCTGGCAATAAAACCATAAGCCAACAGATACAAATAAATATTAGCACTAGATGGCACTCCTCCAGAAGTGCCTACATAAAACTTGACAATAGTAAAAAAAGGCAGAGTTCCTACTTAAACAAAACAATCATTCTAAACTGGTTGTTTTAAGACTATATACTGTCAAGGTAAATTCATTTTTTATTTGTTTGTTTAATTAAAAATGTTAAGGGCTGGCACCTGCCACAAAGCCCCAGAAGACCTGAGTTTGATCCCTGGAACACACATGGTAGTAAATAGTCCTCTGATCCATGTGTGCACGTGTGCATGAAGACACAGACACACACACAGTTTCTGAGCTACAGAGATGACTCAGCAGTTTCAGGCATTTGCTACCAAGTATAACAATCTTCCACATGTTGGAAGGAGAGAACCACTTCTTGCAAGTTAACCTCCGATGACTATGGTGGACCATATCAGTAGGATATGGTGAAGCAGCAGAGGCAGGAGAATCACAAGTACAAGTAATCCTCTGGCTCCACATCTGTTTCTAAACACACACATATATGCAATTAATTAATTAATTACAATTTTAAAATGAAAACAAAACCACAAAATTACTGCAATAAAATTTATAAATGATTTGCATCTGACTACCCCATATAACTCTAGTAGTAGTTTTGAATAAAGAGTCTCTTCCTTGATGTCAAAGACAGTATAATACTCAAATGATCCAGAGATCATTTGAGGGTGTTTGTGAATTAGTAGAAAATTACTTCAAGCTTACTTCTCTTTAATTAGTACAACATTTTGTATTTGGATCTAAGTAGCTCAGATAGTTTTATTAATAACTAGTACTACTTTGAAAAATCAAATCAGATTTGAGTACAGATAGACCATTGTATAAACACAGCCATAGAATGTGTGTTAATAAACATTAGAAATGTCCAAATGAATAGTGTCTTAGTTAGGTTTCTATTGCTATGATAAACCACTATGACTAAAGCAACTTATGGAAGAAGGGGTTTTTTTTCACTTACAATTTCATATCACAATCTATATAAAAGGAAGATAGGCAGATCCTTAAGGCAGGAACCTGGAGGCAGAAATTGAAGCAGAGGGCATGGAGGAGTTCTGCTTACTGGCCTGCTCCTCCTAGTTTGCTTAACCTGCTTTCTTATGCAACCTGGGACAACCTGCCATGGGCTGGGACCATCTACAACAATCATTAGCCAAAAACCAAAACAAAAACAAAAAACAACAAACAAACCCCAAATAAAACTCTATAAACTTGCCTACCAGCAACCTGGATGGAAGCATTTTCTCAACTGAGGGCCTTCTTCTTGCCAGATAACTCTAGCTTGTATCAAGTTGCCAAAAATAAATAAATAAATAACAGTAACAAAACACAACCAGGATGAGTACATCCCTTTCAAAATAACTACCTTGAAAGTTATTTATTCCTAAAAGACCAGCTACAATTATATGAGTCAGAAAAATATTTTTGAAACTCCAAAATGGTTTTAAGTAATGCAACATCATTTAGATATGAAATGTATATTTTCTTTCTTTTTTTTTTTTTTTTAAATGAAAGAGCCCAGTGGTGGCGCATGCCTTTAGTCCCAGCACTTGGGAGGCAGAGGCGGGTGGATTTCTGAGTTTGAGGCCAGCCTGGTCTACAGAGTGAGTTCCAGGACAGTTCTGTGTAGCCAGGGCTACACAGAGAAACCTTATCTCGAAACATGCCCACCCCAAAACAAAACAAACAAACAATAAAAACAGAAAAAGGAAAGAAAATGAAAAAATCAAGTTGGGCATGGTGGCACACACCTGTAGTCATGTGGAAGGCAGAGGTGGCAGGGTGGCTTGAGACCAGGAATTGGAGACAACCTGAGCAATATAGAGACTAACTGCCTTCAAAAACAAAACAACCAAGAAACCAACAAAACAAAACAGAACTAGTTTGAAACAAACAAAAAAAGCCAGATATATTCTTTAGGTTACATAATTTTCCCAAAGTTAAACAGAAGCAGAATGTTTTCCATGTTTTCAACTTAAGATCATTCTGTATTTGAATCATTCTTCTAACTCAACACTTTTCACTTCCTTTTTATTGTGATTCTCACATCAAGCTTTTCTGTGTTTGAAGATAATTTCAATTTATTGTAAATCAGGTTAAGAAAAAAGTTCCATGGAAGGGCAGAAATTGAGAGATGGTATCACTGTCCTTCAGTCAGCACCTGAGGGTGCTGGATAGCACAGGAGAAAGGGAAAATGCAATGATACAATGGATCACTTAGTTCTTCCTAAAAGGCAAAGGCCAGGAATTAGAAACATTCTATCGGATAGACTGCACAGTGGGGGCTCAAAAGTCCTGCACTCTTATCCCAGCCCTTAACATAGTATCTTGTCACCTGAAAGTCATATTCATTGAGTGAGTAAATTAAATAGAAATGTTTCCTGAGAGGAAATACAAGATCTGAACATCCACTGTCTATAGTGATGGGTAAGAGCTTAAAGGTATTTAGTACTGAAATTCTTCACTACATTAGAGACTGTAAGTTTGTGTTGGCACTGTACACCATAGTAAACAACGAGTGCATATTGCAATAGAAAGTATAATGGGCAATGTTTCCAGACTTGTAGATTATCTGGACAGAAGAGAGTTTTGTTGTAAATATTAAGAATGCTTGTGTTACTCATATACACGTCTATTCAACAATGAAGTATTTGGGGAAATAAAACATGCATTAGTTTATTGTAATAATACACAAAAAGACAAGTGCTCTAACTGAAATAATTATTCTGGGAAATCTGCCTGGACAATATTCTAGAAGCTTGGAGCTATACTGGGGGGGGGGCATCTAAAAATTGAGGTAATAGTATGTGGGAAAAGAT
Source organism: Arvicanthis niloticus (assembly GCF_011762505.2). NCBI lineage: Eukaryota > Metazoa > Chordata > Mammalia > Rodentia > Muridae > Arvicanthis > Arvicanthis niloticus. The sequence continues at coordinate 57,776,423 of NC_047660.1, read as the reverse complement.
CCTACAGAGGGGGAGAGTGTTGGATGAGGGATTATTATTAAATCAATTATTAAGCCAGTGGGAACTGGAAAAAACACGGATGATAAGGAGCACTGTTTTATTTTGCAATCGCTTGACCTGATGGCGAGAGTCAGATAAAATTACAGCGCTCCCAACAGTGACTAAGGAGTCCAGCAATGGAGATTTTAGTGAAGTGGCATGTTACGACCTGAGGTACTACTCCAGGCTTCTGCAACTGGCCTTATTTGGGCTTCAGGAAGTGAAGGGGAAAATTACTCCCCCAGAACAAGCTTCAGCGTATATTTGATAGTGCTGAAGACAGAATTCAGCAAATACTGGGTGACACTCGACACCGAAGTACTGATGGCGGGCGCCCCCGCTTTCCTCACCTGGGAACACCTGACTCCTCACTGGAAGATGGAGCCTACCCGGACGCTGGCACAGCCCAAGCCCGATGGCCGAGGCCAGCGAGGCCACAGGGAACTGCGTGGTCACGTGGTCCCCGCCCCATTTCCCTCGGCCCTCAGCGGGCCGTTGGGTCCAGTCCGGAGGCCCTTACCCATGTGCTGTGTGTCCAACTGTACGGCCGGCATCTCTTTGAGAGGAATGTGGCCAGTCCCGCCGTCCCTGCAGCAGCGCAGGCAGCACCACGCCGACGCGGCCATGGCGCAGCTACACAGCCCCGCCGCTCTGCCGGCGCCCGAGTGCTTCTGGGTCCCGGGAGCTTCGCAGCCCGCACAGCGACGCCGGGACCGGGAGGCGAAGCGGAGGCAGAGGCGAGGCCCCCCGGCGAAGGAGCGAGGACCGCCCGAGGGGGCGGGGCGTTTGTCGGGGGGGGGGGAAGTGGGCGGGGCCAGCTGGACTAAAAGAGGGTGTGGCGGGTGGGCAGGGCGGTGTAGAGCGCTGAGCAAGGACCGGGACTTGATTGACTGGAAGAGGGCGGAGCCAGTGGCCTGACGGATGGAAGGAGAGGTGTGTTTTTTAAACTGGGCGTGGCCAGTGGCCTGACGGATGGAAGGAGAGGTGTGTTTTTAAAACTGGGCGTGGCCAGTGGCCTGACTGACTTGGGGTGGGCGTGGCGTCGTGCGCAGGCGTGCTGTGGCGTCATCCTCAGCCTGACGCTGGCAGGTGACTGGCGTAGCTGAGAGTCGCGGGTGTTCCCTGAGGCTGTGATTCTGTGGTTGGTTTGGTTTTGAGACCGGGCCTTCTGTGCTGCGTAGGGTCTGGAACTCCAGCCTTGACCGCCTCAGCCTCCGCAGTAGCTCCGAGCTGACCCTGTGTGCTACTGGTAGCTGCCCGGGGGCGGCTCCGCAGTGACTTTTAGGGCGGGTTGATATTAGCAGATCTCCTTTGGAGAAGGCGCTAATAAAACGCTGAGAGTTGTCCCTCGGAACGCTCCGGCTCTCCGCACCCTGCCTCGCTGACTCCGACGCCCTAGCCTGTGGATGTACGACGAGGCTCTTCGCATTTTGCATGCACCGGCATTAATCGCAGGGCTGACTGCTGCGTGGACCCAAGACTTGCAAGGGGTCACCCTTATGAGGGGATCACGAAAAGCGGGGACAGGGCCAGAAAACGACTTTTTAAAAAGTCATTACTGTATATGCGTGTATATGTGCGTTCAGTTGCTCTTGTGCCACAGAGAGGTCCGAGGACAACTCTCAGAAGTAGCTTTTCTTTTTCTTTTTTTTTTTATTTTTTATTTTTATTTTTTTATTAGATATTTTATTTACACTTCAGATGCCATCCCCTTTCCCCATTCCCCCCCTTAGAAAACCCCTATCCCATACCCCCTTTTCCTTTTTGCATTTATACATTTTTTAAAATAATGTTAATCATAAGCGTTATAAGTTTGGAATTGTTCAATCAGAGGTGTAACCCACTAACCAACCTAGATATAACAACTATCTTTGACTGGTGGAGATACCTGAATATCTGCCTCCCTGTCTCCCCCCTCTTTCTCTCTTTCATCACCTAGCTTCTCCTATCCTTCTTCTCCTCCTCTTCTTCTTTTCTTCCTCTCAGTACTCCTCCTACCTTAGCTCCTCCTACACATCACCCTTCCTGTTAAAATGAAACTTTTCTCTCAAAATACAATTAGAGCATAATTATGCCAATTTGTACCAGTGAGGTACAAGATAGTCCTAATACCCAGTCCATCATTTTGTTGACTAACCAGCACCTCTGTCATCTATCCTAACTAAAACATTTAGTTCTGAACCTGGCTTTAGGATGAATGTCAGCTGACGACCATCCACTCAAATCTTTTCTCTTACGGTAAATAGCTATAAGTTTTCAACCCCGTCAGAAATCCAGAATGACTGAGTTAACTATAATTGTGGGAAGCACAAAGCATAGCTTCTAAAACTTAGCCAATTTATAGAGACCTCTGAACACCTGAAAAGCCCCTATACTACCGAACATGGGAGCATCCAATCTTCAGCCTTCTGGCCCAGAATCATCTGACAGACCTTGGTGATGCAGAATTATTAAGGACTGATTACTCTGTCTAGGCAGATATAATCAGTTGACTATTCTGCATGTGTGTCCTTTTCTGGACAGTAATTTGTCTGTAGATGGAGAGAGGCAATTCTTGCCTAGTGGCTGTTACCACACAACTGGAGTAACTCCAAGGATGCTCAATTTCTTCTTAGAATCCACGACAGGAAGCTGTCAGGAGCAGACAGGTCTCTAATCAATATGAACATTAATATATAAATATTTGTAGCGTCAGTTCTATGGACTTCTGATGTTTTGAAAACCAACTATCCATGTAAGGTAACCTGGACTGTTGTCTGTTCACTCCTCTCAGCTATTTCTAAATAAAATATGGAAAACACCCTAACAATAAACTCAAAAATATGAATTTGCTATAGTCCCTTAACTCATAGGTTAACCGTCCCAAATCAGTTAAAAAAGTTAAAAAAGGGCTGGGTCTAGGCATTGTATTCCTAAATGTGTTATACAGGCACAATGCCCATGAGCGTATCAATATTCATCTCATTTTTATATTAATAAGAGGCTCGTACCAATGAAAACCTTAAATTTGAGATCAAAGTAAATTTTGTACCATTTAAGAAACTATAACTTCATCTTGATAATAATTATACAGATTTCTACCAGTAGGTTATGGCTATGCAGTAAGTCCTAGCTAATCCCCCCTGTTCCAACAAAACCACTGCTTGTCCCTAGAAAGACAGACCATTATTAATCACATTAGTCCCCAAGCTCAGGGAATAGGGGCGCTGACTCTTCTTTAACTTCTTCAAGCTGATTAAGGGTGTTGAGATTTTAGAAGAGGGGTTGGGGGGAAGAGTAAGTTGATAAGCCTCTGATGCTGTGTCTTCACTGAATCCAGATGGAATTCCAGGACATCAGAGGTTTGGGCAGGTCTGCTCAGTATGCTTGATGAGTAGATACACCAAGGCTGTGTATTCTGCAATATACAATTCTCAGAACAAGTTTTAGTATCAAGAAAAAAAAAATTTCCCACCCCCAGGGGGCTGATATTTTTTTTTTTAAAGATGTTGGTTCTGAAGACTTTTTTTTTTCCGCTTGTTAAAATTGGTTGTAGTATTTACATTTCAGATTTTATCTTCTTAGCCTACTTCTTCCCACCACCCAGAAACCTATCCCATCCCCCTCCTCATGCTTCTATGAGGCAGTGACCACACCTACCCCCCTCACTATCCCCTCCCCGCCCTCACATCCCCCCCCCCACTGTGTGTTCATTCATTCATTTTTCATTCATTTTTTTAATGGGACAGGGCCATCCTCCCCTACATATACCTCTGGAGTCTTGGGTCCCTCCCTATGTGTTCCCAGGCTGGTGGTTTAGACCCTGGGGGGCTCTGGTTGTTTGGTATTGTTGCTTTCCACCTGGGGTCAATAACAGATTAGGTGGTTGTACATGGGGTGAATACCCAGGTGGAAAGGTCTCCTGATGGCCCCTCCTTCAGTTTCTGTTCCATGTTTTGTTTCCCTATTTGCTCCCTTGAGCATTTTTATTTCTCGTTCTAAGTAGAACTGAGGCATCCCCTCTTGGTCGTCCTTCTTCATGAGCTTCATGTGGTCTGTGGGTTGAGTCTTCGCTAATCCAAGCTTTTGGGCTAACATCCGTGGAGATATGTTTGTGTAACTCTCTTCTTTTGGGGTTTTTGGAAGATTACTTTCTTGCTTTTTCTAGGTTGTAGTTTCCCTCCTTGTGTTGGAGTTTTCCACCAATTATTCTTTGAAGTGCTGGATTTGTGTTGAGATACTGTGTAAATTTGGATTTGTCATGGAATATTTTGGTTTCTCCATCAATAATGATTGACAGTTTTGCTGGGTATAGTAGTCTGGGCTGGCATTTGTGTTCTCTTAGGGTCTGTATGATATCGGTCCAGGATCTTCTGGCTTTTATGGTCTCTGGTGAGAAGTCTGGTGTAATTCTTATATGCCTTTATATGTTACTTTGCCTTTTTCCCTTACTGCTTTTAGTATTTTTTCTTTTTTTTGTACATTTGATGTTTTGACTATTATATGGCGGGAAGTATTTCTTTTCTGGTCTAAACTATTTGGAGTTCTGTAAGCTTCTTGTATATTTATGGACATCTCTTTCTTTAGGTTAGGGAAGTTTTCCTCTATAATTTTGTTGAGGATATTTACTGGTCCTTTTAGTTGGGAGTCTTCCCCCTCATCTATACCTATTATCCTTAGGTTTGGCCTTCTCATTGTGTCTTGGATTTCTTGTATATTTTGGGTTAGTAGCTTTTTGTATTTTGCATTTTCTTTGACAGTTGTGTCAATGTTTTCCATGGTATCTTCTGCACATGAGATTCTCTCTTCCATCTCTTGTATTCTGTTGGTGATACTTGTGTCTATGACTCCTGATCTTTTTTTTAGGTTTTCTATCTCCAGGGTATTGTCACTTTGTGATTTCTTTATTGTTTCTACTTCCATTTTTAGATCCTGCATGGTTCTGTTTAATTCCTTTTCCCGTTTGGTTGCATTTTCTTGCAATTCCTTAAGGGATTTTTGTGTTTCCTCTTTAAGGGTTTCTATCTGTCTACCAGTGCTCTCCTTAAGTTCTTTGAGAGTGTTATTTATGTCTTTCTTAAAGCCCTCTATCATCATCATGAGAAGTGATTTTAATTCTGATTCCTGCTTTTCTGGTGTGATGGGGTGTTCAGGGCTTGCTCTGTTGGGGGAGCTGGGTTCTGATGATGCCATGTAACTTTGGTTTCTGTTGCTTACATTCTTGCTCTTGCCTTTTGCCATCTGGTTAACTCTAGTGCTGCCTGTACTTGCTGTCTCTGACTGAAGCCTGTCTTTCTAGTTATCTAGCTTGTGTCTGATCTCCTAGGGGTCCAGATGTCTCTGTGATCTTTTCCAGCTGCACTGATTACAGTGGTACCTCTAGGATGCCTCAGGACATGGTGCCTCCAAGGTAGTAGTCCAGCTAGGTGTCTGCTGTTCTGGGTGCAGTGTCTCTTCTTGAATATCTCAGGATATGTTGTCTGAAGCTCTGAGTTCATTTGTTCCTCTGTGGATCTGAATTGAGTGGACCTTCCAGTATGTCTCAGGTGGAATCCGGGGTCCACACAACAGCAGACCTGTCAGAGGTCTGATCTAGGCCTCAGATCTGAGAACTAGTTTCTAAGACACTGTCCAAGTTAGAGCGCCTGGGATCCCTGCTTCCTCTGGGTTCTTGGAGGTTGGGGGCAGAGCTGCCACCCAAGATCTGCTCAGTGCTGTGGCCCAGACCAAAAGTAGCTTTTCTATCCCCCACCTTGGGGTTCTGGGGATCGAACTCAGGTCTTCAGACTTGCTTTATGGTCAGACCATCTTGCTCAGCTCTTGTGCACCAATGGTTCCTAAAAGTGTGACAGGAATCCTCGGAGACAGGGTGAAGAGAAACTCAGTTCTTAATAGGGTCTGCTGCTTCCTGTTACCATATAGAAGGAAGGCCCCAGTCGTGGTCACTTGTTACCTGCCTGTCGTCGTTTAGATTATCCTTCAGACACCATCTGGTTTCCCAGCAGAATCTGGCTCAAACCTCTGTTCCGAGATAAAGTTTCCACCCTGAAAGTTTTCCAAGTCTTCATCAAATCCTGGGAAACTGAACATAAATTCCCAGTTCTTAAGTAATTGTTTCCCATACAAAACTTTTTAGTCACCTGAGTATAAATATACTTTATGGAGATTTTTAGCCATAGAATGAGGGAACTTTTCAGTCTTTGGTCGCTTCTATTTATAAAAATATTTATAGGGCTGGAGAGATAGCACATCGATTAAGAGCACTGGCTGCTCTTCCAGAGGTCCAGAGTTCAATTCCCAGAAACCACATGGTTTCACAACTGTCTTCAACTCCAGTTACAGGGTATCTGACATCCTGAAACACTAATGCACATTAAATAAATAAATAAATAAATAAATAAATAAATAAATAAATACTTTTATTATAATACTAAGAAAATATCCAAGGCTTGTTTGTACTTTGAGACTTAGTTATTACAGAACTAATATCCAAAGTAATTACTAAAATGACTGAGGGTTATCCCTCTCCCTAATTGCCTCTATATCTATGAGGTATTCTCAGTAATTCTCTCTTTCTGTCTCTCTGTCTCTTTCTGTCTCTCTGTCTCTCACACATACACACACACACACACACACACACACACACACACACTTGATAGAATTTTTGCAACATTTTAAGCTCAATATTTTCCCTACTTTATAGATGAAGAAATGGATTAAATGTGCATGTGCAGTTTCACAAAATAGTCAATTAAAAGTGCAGATTTGCACTCCATTTTTGCATGTTTTATTAGTCTCCACAGTAGCTAATCTGCTATAACCTATGTAAAGAGTAAAATTTGTTTTATAAACTAAATCTGTTGCTTAGAAGTGTTATTAAAAGTAGCACATTGTTAGGTATTTAATAATCTGTCACATCTTTAATTAAGAACTGTTAAATGGCTGTGAATAAGCCACTAGTGTAGAGAGGCAGAAACCTCATATTCTTTCCTGGTTGGAAAAGTTTGTTAGGGCACTGCCCAACATACTTTGCCCTTACTAATCGAAACTCAGGTGCACTCGGCAGAGTGAAGCAAACCAACCGGTTTGCTCCTGAAACAGAAGTCCCAGACTTGGCAGGAGAAGGTCTATGAGCTCATAGACCTGCTTATATTTGGTTCTATTCTTTATTACTTTCAAAGGTGTTACCAGTTCTTTTTGAAAAGCAGCTATTCTGACAGTCTTTCACTGTCACTTCAAATAACACTCATAAATAGAGCCTATAAAAGAAGGTTCTGGGCAGTTAGAGAGTCACTTATCTAAGTCAAAGGCAATAACAAAGAATGTCTAACAGGCAAAAACATCTGTCTGCATCGCTGACCTGAACTCTGAGCCCGTGAGCCCGTGAGCCCGTGAGCCCGTGAGCCCGTGAGCCCGTGAGCCCGTGAGCCCGTGAGCCCGTGAGCCCGTGAGCCCGTGAGCCCGTGAGCCCGTGAGCCCGTGAGCCCGTGAGCCCGTGAGCCCGTGAGCCCGTGAGCCCGTGAGCCCGTGAGTGTACAGCATGTGGCTGACAGCTGGCTTTACACAGGTTCTGGATTTTCTTCGATGGTATTTGTGGAACACAGGCATCTATTGAGTATCACACTCTGTACTGGATCATAAAAAATGTTTTCTTAAGAAATCATTTATCGGGCTGGAGAGATGGCTCACTGGTTAAGAGCACTGTCTGCCCTTCCAGACGTTCTGAGTTTAATTCCCAGCAACCACATGGTGGCTGACAGCCGTCTGTAATGGGATCCGATGCCCCTTCTGGTGTCCGAGGACAGTGACAGTGTACTCACATACATAAAATAAATCTTTAAAGAAAAAAAGAGAAAGAAAATATTTATCACATATGTAGCAGAGGACGGCCTTATCTGATATCGATGAGAGAGGAGGGGGGCTTGATGCCCCAGTATAGGGAATGCTAGAGGCTTGAGATGGGGGTGGATGAATGGGTGAAGGAGCACCCTCACAGAGGAAAAGGGGAGGGGGGAATGTAATGGGGGTTTGTGGAGGGGTAACCATGAAGGGGGATATCCTTTGAAATGTGAAGGCATAAAATGATTAATAAAAAATATCATGTTGTGGTAACTCTCCAACCCAAATGCCTATGTGCAATGAAAACACAACTCAATTAACATAAATCCAAGCTGCGAACCTGGATTGGGCAGATTCACCACTACACTGCTATATTCCCCAGCTATGAGACCCCTTATAACTTGCAGTTTCTCCAGGCCATGTGCTTCTGCTCCATTTTCCTTCCACTTCCTCCTCTGTCTTCCTCTCCCTCCTCCTCTCCTTGTTCTCCCTAAAACTTTTCAGCTCCACCTTCCCTTCCTCTGCCCAATCACTGGCTCTAGCCTTTATTTTACAGAGAAGGTTCTCATGAAGTCACTTGAGTACAAGATTCACTCCGCCCTCCCTCAGCCCAGGCTGCCCCCTTGGGGAAGTGGAATTAGCATCAAAATACAAACAGCCCCAGGGCAATCCACAACAAAATCATTTATCAGTTTTTACTTTCCTGAACTAATCCAAACTATATTTTTACCCTATGTGGGAAAATATTATTCTTTATTTTGCAGATGAGGAATCTGAGAAGAAGAGAACATAAGAAGTGCAGCTAATGTCCCATTCTGTGCATTCAACTCATGCACTTTGGCTTTTATGCCTATATGCATAGGCACTATGTAAACTGCCTCCCCTAGAGTACTCACCAAACCAGCTCAGTCAATGGGTTCTTCAGGGAGGGCTCAAGGAAAAAAAAAAAAGACAATTAGACAATACTGTAGCATGGCCCCAACCAATTCTGAGGCTGAGGCAGGTTTATTTTTTTTCCCAGTCTGCTTTTATATCATTTGAATTACAGGCAGATAATAAGGTCAGTTCTAGGTAGGGATCGAGCAAGACAATAAACACAAATAGTCAAGGAACAAGCAAGGCAATAAACAAAGTCCTACAATCACTGTTTGTTTCTAGGGGCTTATCAGGATTACCAAAATATCTGAGCCTACTTCCTGTCCTAGCCCAAAGTCTTGCCTGAAGCCTACTTCCCTGTCCTAACCCAATGTCAAATTCCTGTCAAGTTTCTAGAACCAGCCCCAAAAGCTCTGCACAAGGCACTATATCTAAGAATACATTCTATCATTGTTTGAATGTATCCAATGGTCTCACATGTTTGAACACTAACCCCTCCCCCTTCTGGGTGTTTGGGTTTAGGAGTTTGTAGAACCTTTGAGACTGACTGACCTCCATAGCAGAAGTAGGTTTCATGTGGGGGGCACATGAAGGTGATAGGCATTTTTGGTTCCAGCTAGAGCTGTCCTTGTCCTCAATTGTGTCTGGGCCTACTCCACCCACAAGTGGGTTCCCTCCCCTTTGGTCTGAGGAATGTTAATCAGCCTCTCCCATTCAGCAAGTGTCCCATGACCTTTCCAAAGTTCCTGAGCTGACCAGGAATGTTAATTAGTCTCTCCCTGGGGGGGGGGGGGAAGACACAAGTGTTCCAAAGTTCCTGAGCTGATCTCTTCATCTGTCTGGAACAAACAAACAAGATTGGGTAAAATAAAGAAATTTGAAAAGGGTACAGAAAAAGTAAAGAATAGTAAAATGTGTTTTTTCATTTGTTTTTTTTTTTTTTGGGGGGGGGGGAATTTTGAGACAGGGAACTCACTCTGTAGATCAGGCTGTCCTCAAACAGATTTGCCTGCCTCAGCCTCCTGAGTGGTGGGATTAAAGGTGTGTACCACCATGCCTGTCTACAAAATGTTTTAATATAAAAAATAAGAAAGTAACAGCCAAGGTTCTCTAAGAAAGACCTTATAAATGTTTTAAAAATATTATTTACTCAAAACTTTAAACCATCTTTCCTCCAGTGGAAGATAAAGCAGGCCGTTGCAAACCAAAAGGAGCTGTGACATCTCTGTCCAGACAGTAATCCCCTTATTCTAAAATGCAAGTTGGCTGCCTCTGAGAGCCTATTGCTTGCCAGTTCAGGCCTTACTATCTAGTGCTAGAATAATTTCAGGAACAGGCAATTACAGAGACAGACGGGAATTATGATGGATATTCAACTTGACTGCATCTATAAAGAACTACAATCCAGAAATGGAAGGCACACCAATGAGAGAGTGTGGCCTTCCCAGCCTAGAGCAGAGCAGGCCTTTCCCAGCCTTGAGCAGGCTGAACAGACCTTGAGTGCTTTCCTCAATGGATCTTATCAACCTTGGTGGAGTCAATTGCCTTGGTTGTCCATGCAAGTTCCCACAGGTACTTAGAAGAACAGCCAGCCAGTTGACCTTGCTTTGCAGTGTAATCCAGCTAAAACAAAGGATGGGTTATGTGGGCTTTCTCTATATAAACGCAGTGCTGAATATTAAACTTGGAGTCTTGATCAGAACCTTGTCTTGGCTTCATTCTTCTCTCACTCCCCTCCCCCTGCCTCTTTTTCATTTCCAGCCCCCCTTTCAGGTAAACCCACTTTACCTGGACGTCTACAAGAGATCCCCCCCCCCCTTGGTTTGAAGTGGGTGAATCCACTTCTATTCCAGAACTTTGAGGTGGGAAGAGACAAACCTTAATCTGGACCTTGAGGTGGAGATGACAGACCTTTAATCCGGCTCTCACCTTCTGCCAGAAGACTATATAAAGACAGAGAGAAGGAAGCTTTTGCCCCTTGCCTGCTTGCCTTCGCCTTGTGAACAAGTCCATACCTTCACTGCAATTAGAGCCTACCTCTTCGGGACTCCAGCCAGCAACTACTGAAGACCAGCTGAGACACCAACCTTGTGGACTGAACAACTACTGGATTCTTCGACTTTCTGGTCACAGCCATTGTTGGATTATCTGCAATGTCTGTAAGTCATTCTAATGAATCCCCTTTATATATAAAAAGGATTCCTTCTATAAGTTGTTACTCTAGAGAACCCTGACACAGGAAGCAAAGCAAAGTAATTCCAAAGTTGCTTTTACATCCTCATAGAAGATTAAGGTGATTAGGTGGGGCTCAGTAAATTCTCAGATTTGCACCCCTCATCTATGGGTAGAGAGGTCATTTTAACTAGTGGCTTGTCTACATAAAAAGGGCAGATAATCTTCTGGGCAGTTTTTACGCCAAAGACACAACTGTGTACACAGTCTAGTGTTGATGGGGAATTTGTAAAACTACTTAGCTGTGCCAAATAATCAAAGGTTTCAAATATTCAAACAACATGTGCCTTTGACCTACGTTAAGGTCAGTGAGCAAGAGGTCACTCACTGTGTAACCTAGTACTTAAAAGACTGAGTCAGCTTGGGGGACATAGCAAGATACTGTCTTGAAAATTTTCCTTTTGACATTTGCAGATAAAAACCAACCAAACAAACAAAAGAAACTTTTGGTATATATATAATATTTATGACAAAACAAAATTATGTACAGGTGGTTGAGATTGTGAAAAGAAATCCTAAAATGTTTAGTAACAAAGAAGGACACGTGGATTATTAGTTAAAAGTATATCAAACATTGCTAATTTAAGATATGTAGCCAGGTGGTGGTGGCACACGCCTTTAATCCCAGCACTTGGGAGGCAGAGGCAGGCGGATTTCTGAGTTCGAGGCCAGCCTGGTCTACAGAGTGAGTTCCAGAACAGCCAGGGCTACACAGAGAAACCTTGTCTCGAAAAACAAACAAAAAAAGATATGTAACAATATCGTCATCTATAATTCTGGTTTTGGAAATGTAAAAAAAAAAAAAAAGTACAGATTATCCAAAATTTGAGGGTCATCAGAGCCTGATTTTGTTCTCAAGAGAAAACGTCATCTGTTTGTGCAGCAGATGCTCTGGGTGGGGAAGTGCGGTTCTGTGGAATCGTGTGTTCACTGTACCTTGTGTAGCCTGAGTCAGCGGATGTGGACTACCAGAAACTGTTGACCATTTAGAAAACTGTTTTAACGCGTAGGCCCTAGGCTTGATCTGGAGTGTCCCAAAAATCAACAGAGCCATAACTGTAACATGGTTGAAAACTACTCAACAGATAAACATCCATGAGATACCCTGGAAATTCTACAGTGAGGAGATGTTTTGGGGACTGGCCAAGAGAGCTTTAGGCCAAGAACTAGTGCTGTTAAAGCTTTTTCCTGCCTTCCTTCCTTCCTTCCTCCTTCCCGCCTGCCTTCCTTCCTTCCTTCCTTCCTCCCTCCCTCCCTCCTTTCTTCCCTCTTTCCTCCTTTTTTTCCTTCTTTCCTTCCTTCCTTCCTTGTAGGTAAAAAATGGCTGGGGAACCCAGGGTTCCTCCCGCCACACTGTGGGTAGTTGGCTGGGAACGCTCTGGGTTCCTCCAGCTAGAAGTTAGGCCCAGCTGCTCACTAACTAAAGGCCTCTCCACGGTTCCTCATGGTGCGGCCCCAACACACGAGGAAGTCCTTGGGTTTCCAAAACCAGTTTATTGGCATGGTGGATGGTGGATGGATCTGGATGCATACCCCATAAAACCCAGGGCGGACCTGAGTTAAATAGGGAGGGGAATAGGGGGAGGGGCTGGGGAGGAATGCTTAATTGACTTCACCCTCTGGCCTTCAGGTATCTCATTAGTATGTAAATCTCTCTAGGGCCTGGGGCCTGTTCATCCTGTCCCTCCACCTGTGTGTGTGTGTGACTGAAGGGCACAGGTTGAATGGAGATTAGACCTCCTGACAGGAGCCTGGGTTTTGGGGGCATGGCTGAACCCACAACCCAAGAACCAGGATACCCTTCCATGGCCCAACACTTCCTTCCTTCCTTTCTTCCCTCCCTCCTTTCCTCCCTGTCTGTCTTTTCTTCTCTTTTCTCTCTCTCTCTCTCTCTCTCTCTCTCTCTCTCTCTCTCTCTCTTTCTTTCTTTCTTTCTTTTGAGACATGGTCTCACTGTGTAGACCTGGTTAGCCTGGAACTTGCTGTGTAGACTAGACTGCCCTCAGACTCAGCAATCTGCTTGCAGCTGCATCCAAATGCTTGGTTCAATTTCTAGTAACACCAGAGGGTTTTTTTTTTTTTTTTTTTTTTTTTTTCCCCGATTCTAAAATTTAGTCAAATGCTTTATTAATTATTTTATAGCCAGAATGGAGATGTAGCCCAGTGTTTGAGCTCTTACCAATCACAGATTAAGCCCCTGGACTGGAAAAACCAATAACAAAACTGTATGCAAGGGGGGTGCACAGTAAAAAAATAAAATAAACTGCAGAGATGACCTCTCCATTAGGGAGAAGGTTTTTATTGTGGGTAAGAGAAAATATACCAGAGGCATCTGGAAGAGTCTAGAGCAGAGAAAGTTCTGGGGAAGCAGGCAAGCAGGAGAAAATAGTAGAGATAGCAGGAGACAAGAGTATGCATAGCAAGAGAGTGCAAGATGCAGAGAGAAAAGCTAGCAGGAAAGCAGCAGAGAATAGTGCAGATGGTGAGAGAGCATAGCCAGAGACCAGGGCATGGACAAGTCATGTGGATTATAAGGAGAGTGAGTAGCTGGGGAGAGGCCTTCTGTTGCAGACAGAACCTACTTCACAAGTTCCTGAGGAAAGCCAGTTTTTATCTGTCAGAAATTCTTCTCTAGTCCAGCCTGAGCTCATTTCTGTATATATTGATTTCCTGGGCCCTAAAGACCCCACAACTTCTGACTTGTAGACTGGCAGTTCATGTGGACCTGAGTCTTCATTAAACATGCATAGAAGGCAAGACAGGAAGACACTTGAAGTTTCCTATTCTATGAGGGAAACTGGCACACTGGCCAGACTCGAGCTTATAATACCCCAAAGCCCTTCACCCCCCCCCCCGCCCCCATATGCTTCCTCCAACAAGGCCACACTTCGTAATGCTGCCACTCCTGATGGGCCAAGGATTCACAGATGTGAGTCTATGATGGCCATTCCTACTCAGACTATACAGGGAACTTCAGTTGAGAAAATGCTTCCATCAGATTGGCCTATAAATAACTCTGTAGGGTACTTTCTTGATTCAGTGATTGGTTGATGTAGGAAGGCCGGGCTCACTGGGGGGGTGGGGGGGGAGGGCTGTGTGCTACCCCTGAGCACTGGGTATGAGAAATCAGGCTGAGTAAACCGTGGGAGCAGGCCAGTAAACAGCACTTCCCAGGTCCCACTACTTCTGTTCCTGCTTTTGGCTTCTCTCGGTGATGAACTGCAACTAGGATGTGTCAGCCCAATCAGTGCTTCCCTCCATAAGGCAAGTGTTCAGAGCTTTATCAGGACAACAGAAAGCAAACTAGAATGGTAACTGGTGGACTTTCTGATCTTGTTATGGTAGACTAGTGAAGAGTTTTGGAACTTAGGGCTGAGAAGGCTGGTGAGTGCTGAGCACTTAGTGAGCTTCTGTGGGAAGGTGAGAACACTGAGCTCTGCAGACGATGGAGGCCTGGCTTGTGGAGTTTCTGAGAGAAGACTGAAAGTCTTTTAAAGACTATTGGCTCCTTTCATGGTATAGTTTGAATTGAGGATCTGGTTCTGGTCAGCTGAGGCTGAAGAATCAGCTATGATTAAGAAGAGCCCAGCATCTTTGAGATAAAATCTCCTGGTAATGTTTCCTCAGGGTTAGCACACAGAAGCTGTGGTCCAGAGTGGACCAAGGCTGCCTCTGTAGAGTGAAAAATTATAAAGGCCATTTTATGAAATATGTGTACATTTTTCCGCCTTACAGAACTCAGAACTGAAAATAAGATTTCAGGCCTTCACATTCCAGGTGAAGGACACTTGCTGGATTACATTCCCCAAGCCTCACCCAAGGCAGGAAGGCATTCCTGACTACAGATAAAGATGTTATCACCTAGGTGGGGCCATAGCCCTATAGCCGGAAAAAGTGACTCTAGATTATTTGGGCTAGATTCTCTGAAATGTTCCACTGTTCTTGGTTACCCCTCCCTTGGTCTTCCCAGTGCTATGTTCAAAATTTGTAAAACAACCAATCATGTGTAAGCGTGCGAAAATGCCTTCCTTCCCCCACCCCATGCTATAAAAGACCCTTTATCCCACCACACGTGGCCAAAAACCCTGCTCTTGGAGCTAAAGAGCTTGTCTTTTTTGACCGCCGGCTCCTCCCCTAATAAACCTCTGCTGATTGCATCCAGGTATGGTTTCTTGTGATTTTTGGGTGGTCGCGATTCCGGAGGCTTGAGGAAGGGTCTCCCGAGTATGGGGGTCTTCACCTCTCAGGCTTGCTTTGCAGCTGAACTTGCCTTTCAATCTCTCTCTCTCTCTCTCTCTCTCTCTCTCTCTGTGTGTGTGTGTGTGTGTGTGTTAAGATTGTTTAAATGTGTTTAAATGAAAGATTTTAAGATAGAGAAAGCATCCTGGGTTGTCTATGTGGGCCCAAAGTAATCACAGCCCTGGATCTCAGTTTACTGGGTTTGCTGTAGGGATATACCCTACCCTACATCAAGGAG
This sequence comes from Arvicanthis niloticus, assembly GCF_011762505.2. Lineage (NCBI taxonomy): Eukaryota > Metazoa > Chordata > Mammalia > Rodentia > Muridae > Arvicanthis > Arvicanthis niloticus. The sequence continues at coordinate 57,760,981 of NC_047660.1, read as the reverse complement.
CAGCTGTATTTGTGTGCACAGAGCTGAGTTCTAGGCCCAGCTATGACGAGAGGTTTTGACCTTATGTTGAAAACCTCTGGAGTGGGGCAAGACTGGCCCACGTACCCCAGCGCTTCCCTTAACCCCAGCATTGCAGTCCGTCCTCTCGACCACCCTTCATCCTTGGACTAGTGGTCTTGTTTTTAGACTAGTGGATCATCCTGACATACATTGTCCATTTAGATATTTGCTTCCCTGGATATAGTTGTTGTCTCCAGGAGAATCTAGTAGTCTGTGCCATGATGTGGCAATTGTCGACCTTGTATGGTCTGTCTGGCTCGGTTCTAGGTAAGGAGAGACCAGGATAAATGTGTGACATTAATATCAGAAATCCTATCTCAAATTATAGGAATTAAATTTTTGATCTTCTAGAAACAGAAATCCTGAATCATTCTATATGTGTTTATAGAGAAGAACTGAAATTCACCTAACACTGTACTGACTGGCTTTGTGTCACTTAACACAAGCTAGAGTCATCAGAGAAGGAGCCACAGCTGAGGAAATGCCTCTATGGGATCCAGCTATAAGGTGAAGGAAGGAACAAATTCATCTGGTATAGTTAAATCTTAAATGTCAAGACCATTTGGGGGCTGGAGATGAAAATATAGATTCATCACAGTCCCTTTTTTTTTTTTTCCTCAGTTTTTTGAGACAGGGTTTCTCTGTGTAGCCCTGGCTGTCCTGGAACTCACTCTGTAGACCAGCTGGCCTTGAACTCAGAAATCCACCTGCCTCTGCCTCCGGAGCGCTGGGATTAAAAGCATGCACCACTACTGTGCGGCCCTATTTTTGTACATGATTAAAATTTTGCAAAATAAAAATATAAAAAAATGATATATGACATCACAATGTACAGATGTCACAGGAGTTCCATGTTCTAAAGCTAGAAACTGCAGCTGATAGGAAGACGAGTATGTTAGTGTAAAGATTTTATTATTTTATGAGAGATGGTTAGAGAACATTTTTTGCAGGGCTTCTAATGTGACATTAGGAGAAATGGCTTACTGGCATTGATAATTTAACTTACCTGAGGAGTAGAAAAATTGCAGGAAACACTGACCTGGGAGCCAGACCTGTGTCTGCAGCCTGAGGGGGCAAACAAGTGAAGGAGTCCATTTCCTTCTGAGAGCTGGTCAGTGGAGGGTGTAAGAGGGAGGGAGGGAGGGAGGGAGGGAGGGAGGGAGGGAGGGAGGGAGGGAGAGAAGAAGGGGTTTGCCAAAGCTGCCTGCTCATGTTTGTCTTTAGTTTTTCACGTTTAGTTTTCACGTTTGTCCTCAGTTTTGCTCTAGTGACTAAAGGCGATGTGGTAAGGCAGCGCCTTACAGCTCTGTTCGCCTGTGATGTGACATTAACTGTGACTTTCCTGGATGTTTACAGCTGTACTCCAAACACACTGACATTTTAAAACATTTGTCATCCTGCTCCTCTGAAAGGGTGAAAGTTCTGAAAGGGTGGGTTGTGGTTCTGTGGAAGAGCACTCGCCTAGTCAGCTTCAGGTTTACTCTTCAGCACCGCCAAAATGAACGGATGAATGAATGAAGAAAAGTAGGGGGACATTTGATGTCATAGTAATACCATTCCGTATCTTAGTAGGAATTTGGGGCACAGATATGGGCATTTATTACATCTTGAAAATTTACACTCAAGAGTTACACACTGGAGCTGGAGAGATGGCTCAGTGGTTAAGAGCATTGACTGCTCTTTCAGAGGTCTTAAGTTCAATTCCCACGAACCACATGGTGGCTCACAACCATCTGTCATGGAATCTGATGCCCTCTTCTAGTGTGTCTGAAGACAGCGACAGTGTACTCACATAAATAAATAAATCTTTTAAAAAATTACACACTTAGGTATATGTAAATAGAATTTTGGAAGAAACAATTGGCGACACATGTTTAGTTCTAACTGATAACATAAACTTAATTATTTAGGGAAATATCTGCTGATGACTATAATTTACTTTTGAATGTATAAAAATAATATGGATTGACAAATTCAGAGGGAAATTAATAAATATCATAATTCAAGAATAATTTGTTGATAGATTAGATGGTGTGCCCAGTTAAATTCCTTCCATTTTGCCTGTTTGTAATTGTTTGTTTTGTTGGTTCTGAGATAGGGTCTAGTGTAGTCTAGACTGGTCTACATGCCTTGAGTTCATGATCTCAGTGCTGGGATGACATGTATGCTTGCCTGAGCCTGACTTACATTTTCAAGTTTTTATTAAAATGTTGGGAAGATATCTACAAATATGATGTCACCTTAGACAAGCAGGAAAATAAAAGAACTCACAGAAGCTCATAGACTGTCGTCTGCTTTTAAGGGCTCTGGAACATTCTATATTTAATGTGAATTCCTGGTTTTGTGAAAAGTCTTATTACCTTATCCCCTATCTTCTTTGACTTTCTGGTTTGCCTATTGGTTGTTAATGTTTGAGTGTCGATCTGAATCAGTCCCTGTGTCTGTATAGTGACACAGTTCTGTTCATACTCCCATGGGGCCTCTGTGGCTTAACCCAGTGGCAAGTGCCACTGACTCCCTTAGTTCTATGGGGAACATTGGTTCTACAACTTTGAATGAAGCTATTTGGCAGACAGAACCTTTTTATTTTTAATTACATTTATTTTTATTTGGGACTGAAGAGATGGCTCAGTGGTTAGGAGCACACACTGCAGAAGGCCTGAGTTCAGTTCTAAGCATCTAATTGGGACATGGTATTTCCTTGAGTGTTTCTGGTCTTTGTATAGTAGCTTCTCAGGTGGCTAACGAAGTCTCTGATTAACTCTGTTAACTATAGAGGTCTAGCTCCCTAGGAAGAACAGGACTGGTATCCTTTTCCTGTGTAAAAGAGATTAATGGATTAATGGCAAGTTTAAAATGCCAGTTGACTCCAGTTGAATCTTCATGAGCCTTTACAGTTCTGTTACGCCAGACATCTCTTAGTATAGGACCCACCGCAGCTTGTCTTTGTATTTTCCAAATTTTTTATATTGCTGTTCTAAAGAGCTATAGGGTGAAAATAGGTATATGTATGTGTGTGTATATACATATAGATATGTATATATACACAAATAGGTATGTATATATGTGTGTATGTATGTATGTATATAGACTTATTGGTATATTGATACGTAGATAAGTAGATGATATATATGTATATAGGTATATTGGTATATAGATAGATAGGTAAATAAGTGGATAATAATAGTTTAGAAGACATGTTTCCTTAAAAATCTGTAGCATATATAATGTACATATGTAACATAGATACTTTTATTCTGGAAAACTGTGACAAACATTTAATTTATAACATCTGAATGATGACAAAAGGCATGTCAGTTTTAAAAATCTGTTATCAATTAGTAAGACCAAAGTGTGAGATGACTGTCTCAAAACTCAACTCATCTTTTGTGTATTTTGTCCAACGTTAGCACTTTCACTGGCAATCTCTCTCCCTCTATCCACCCATCAGTCTCCCAGTATCTACCCATCTATCCACTCTATCCCTCTATTCATCTATCTTCTGTATCCATCTGTCTATCCATCTCTCTCCACACACATATATTATCCATCTGTCTCTTTATCTGTCTATTTCTCTCAGTTTAAGGGTTGAACTAATAGAACTAGTTGCTAGAATATAGTAGATGCTCTGATTAAAGGCCAAACTGATACTTCAATAATTCATAATTATTATATAATAAACACTAATAAAGTAATAGATGATAGCTCTTTTTTAATTGTATGAAGTAGGATATTTGTTACCCATAAATATTGCTCAGTACATATTATCCAACGTTGAATAAATTTATTTTTATGTATGTACTTTAATTCGTTTTCAAAAATGTAAGATTATTATATAAATAATTTTTGTTATGAATTATATAGCAGATAAGTTATGTTAAGCATACTTCAAGTCGATTCTATATCAATTTCTATGTAAAGATATGTGGAAGTCAACATGCCTACGGAAATTAGAGATGGTTTGACTTATCACTAGGCACAACACCTCTGTAGGTACCACCTCTGTAGCTTCTTCCTCACTGCCACTCCTTGAATTTTGTTCTTGATCAGAAGACTAAGAAGTGATTGAATTAGGACAAGGAAGTGAATTGAAGTGGTAACTGGGGGCTGGACATGGAGCTCAGAGGAGAGCTTGTTGAGCACAGTCCGGGAAAGGTTTACCAGCCTCATGGCAGGGCTGGGGAGATGCCTAGGTATTTATTTGTTTGAATCCAGGGCCTTTGGCACTCAAGTAGTCTACACTGCTCTTAACAGCTGAGCCTTCTCTCTAGCCCCTGTGAACATCTGACCTTTCTGTGTCTGTCCTGGGGGGCTGGCTACCAGGACTGCTTCCTGATAGCCTGGGTCTGCAGAGCAGCACCCATGCTCAGTGAGTCATCTTTCCTAGCAAAAGAGCCCTGTACTGAACGTATGATTCTTGCATAAACTTGGTACCTGAGAGAGAGGCAGCGCTAGCCCTACCTCTCAAGTGGCATAATGCTTGGATTGGGCGTGCCCCACCACGGCATCTTTTAGGGCTGGGGAGCTTTCATTCTCTTTGTATGCCCAGCCCTACGCCTTCTCCCTTCCTCGTTCTGGGAGTGATCACTGAAGGCAAAATGCAAATTCTTTGCTCTGTGAGGTCAGGCTTCTTGTTGGCCGAGTGTGTTCACATGGCCGGCAGAGGGCGCGCTTGCACCGGTGGCGGAGGACCTTCTCAAGCGTTACTAGATTATGTCAAATTCACAGGAAACACCCAAGTTTCCAAGTCAGTTCTTGGAGATTTTACTTTTTAAATTGGAAAACTTTTGACATTCATTAGTGAGCTTCTTCATCTCACGGAGTAAACTGGGGGTTTTGAAGCTGGTCCTTTACGCTAGAAAGGATGTGGCTGCAAAAAAAAAAAAAAAGAAAAAAAAGAAAAAAAAAGCAGCTGCTCTCTGAAGTGGGCTTTAGGCCTGTGCTAACAGTGGGGAGAGGTTGCTAACGGGAGAAAAAAGGCAGCTACATCCCCATCGCTGTTTCACTGCATGTGTGCATTAGAATAGAAATGCTCAGGACCTGGCTTCCAGCACTGAAATACGATTGAATTTCATACAATTCAATGTGTGGTTTTCAGGACCTTCTCGACCAGCCGCTCTCAGCCTTCCTAGTGCCTGACTCGTTTAGTACAGCTGCTCATGTTATAGTGACCCAACCATAAAGTTATTTTCACTGCTACATCATAACTATAACTTTGCCACAGTTATGAGTTGTAAAGTAAATATTATTGGAGATAGAGGGTTGTCAAAGGGGTTGCAACCCACAGGCTGAGAACTGCTGTGTAGACAAACAGAACAGCCCAATGTGATTTCAAGGCATTCAAACTGCCTGGACTACAGTTCTGATTTCCTCTTAAACTCTCTGTACCTTTGTCTCCTTCCTATCTATAAAAGAGGTTAATAATTACCTGCTGCATTGGATTGATTTAAAGGTGAAATGAACTCATCTTTGTAAAGCTGTGTTGGGTGACAAGACATCCCGGGGAGCTGCAACACAAGTCTGCTCACCTCAGAGAGGGAGTGAAGACCCCCATACTCGGGAGACCCTTCCTCAAGCCTCCGGAATCGCGACCACCCAAAGATCACAAGAAACCATACCTGGATGCAATCAGCAGAGGTTTATTAGGGAAAGAGCTGGCAGCCAGCGGTCTGACCAGGTACTCGCGCTGGAGTCAAGGTCCGACCCCCTCGGCCAGTCCTTGGAGGGTTTTAAAGGGAAAATCCACAAACCAGGGGAGTGGGATGGGGTTGTTAAAGATACAAAACATGAAAACAGTGGAACAATTCAGAGGTATTCACTCTAAATGATTAGTGTCATGTGGAAATCGCCCTGCATTCTTCTCAAAAATGTGGTTTTTACCATGCCATTGTGCCCTATCCGGCCATTTCAGATTGCTATCTTTACTTTTTCCGGCTATAGGGCTAGGGCCCCACCTAGGTGGTAGCATCTTTATCTGTAATCAGGAATGCCTTTCTGCCTTGGGCGAGGCTTGAGGAATGTAATCCAGCAAGTGTCCTTCACCTGGAATGTGAAGGCCTGAAATCTTATTTTCAGTTCTGTAAGGCAAAAAATCTACACATATTTCATAAAATGGCCTTTATAATTTTTCACTCTACAGGAGCTCATGACAGGCCAAAGTATGGCTGCTGCCAAAGTCCAACCTGATGAACTCCTGAGCTGCACTGGTGTTATTTACAGGCATATGGGTGAGGGTTACTTAAAAGAGCAGAAGCCAAAGACAGATTATCCCTAAAGCCCACTGCAGCATGGGTGACACCTCACAAATGCTGGGAACCTGAAGCATAACTTGCAGGTTGCTCAACAGGCTGGAGAGTGTCCTTTCCAGATGATTCAGTTGGTCTAAACCTCTTCTAGGCTGCTAGCATAGTCTCTACTTCTTTCAGACAGCTGGGGTTGAGAGTGATTCTAAGCCAGTGGCTCTCAATCTGTGGGTCAAGATTCATAACAGTAGCAAAATTATGAAGTAGCAACAAAAATAATCTTATGGTGGAGGTTACCACAACATGAGGAACTGTAGGGATGAAGAATCATTAGGAAGGCTGAAAAATACTGCTCAAAGCAGTCTTTATTGTTTGTTCTTGGGAGGGAGGGGCTTAGTGAATCTGGTCAGTTTCAGGGACTTCCTGAAGCTATTTTAAGTTGTTTACTTTCTGTTTTAAGGAGCTTTCCTACAGGTTTGAGTTTTTGAATCTTGGAGGAAACTAGCTACACAATAGCTGTCATGGTAGTGACATTATTATTATTATCATTATTAGTTACAAGAGTAAAATACACAAACTTTGGAAAGACACTATTTTAATGACTTGATACCATTCAAAGGATTCTTTTGAAAAGACTGGGAACAGGCTTTGAATATATGGTGTAGGGGAGTGCTTAAGATTAAAGTCAGCTATGGGAAAGGGGATTCAGGCCATGAGAGGCCCAGAAGAGCACACATCCTAGGACTAGGGCCACAGAATCTGGGGCTCAACTCCAAGGCTCTTCTAGGCAGATTGAATTAGCTCAGAGACGGGCCACAGAGGCCATGATTTAGTTAGTATTAGAGGCCGTCCTTGGGAAGAAACACAGAAAGAAAAAACAAAACAAAACAAAACAAAATACAAAAAAACCAAAACAACTCTAAAGACTTAGTCCTTAAAGAAATGTTAGTGTCAAGAGATGAGTTACATGCCTTTCAGCCTGAAAGGGGAGCTAGAAAAAGCCTGTTAGAGAGGAAAGGAGCTGTGGGGGAGACACCCTGGCTTCATGGGGGCAGGGCAGAGAGGGTTGCTGAGGAAAATGACAGAATTCTTTGGAAAGTAAGAACAGGGAAGTGAGGCTGAAGATTACAGGCTATAAAAGCTGATAGGGAGAGAAGACCCTAGGCCCTGACCTGACCTTTACTGGCATTTCTGGGGTTTTCAGGAATCTACTGAGAACCATGTCAAAATCTTGTTAGGATTCTGACTGCCTGGGGCCCGAATTGCGCCTCCAAGGCTGCCTATTCTTCTGGGGAGGCTGTGGGACTCCTGTTGTTCCTACCTGAGATCAGAGAGAACTGGACAATAGAGGTGACTACCAAAAGGTTCAGCCACGGAGATGGAGCAAAGCATGGGAAGGCCTTGTAGCTCAGATTCAAGACTGCCTTTTTCAAGATCCCAAGTAGTTAGTGGAATTACAGGAGTCTAGGAATGAAAGCTCCAACTCCGGGAGTTCTTTAAGATCAGGCGTGGCCACATAACCCAATATGCCATTGTAGAGGGTTGGTAGTGAATTTTTAATAAATGTGACCATGTTGGGAGGGGGAATACATGAAGTTCAGTGAGCCCAAATTAGGACATTGTCATGGTGGAGGAGCTCATCTCAGGCTGCACAGGTGCCCAGAGGAACTTTAGATTTGAATAGAGAAGCAGAGGGGTGGGGGTAGGGACGGCAGGAGGTGCCTATAATTAAGGTGTGTCCTGATAGATCCTTGGCAGGTGGTTTGAAGAGGTTATCTCTGCCGTCTCTTGAGGAGACAGTGTGGTTCCCATAAGATAGCTGTTGCTGCCTACGGGCTAATATATTTAATATGGTGATCTGTCTGTGAGGCTGCACTACTTCAGGAAATCCAAGGTGATGGACCGCAGGGCTGAAGACTCTGAGGCACCTGCTCAGGGTCTGGAACAGAATGTTGTGAGACAGTTGGAAGAGGTCTGTTACTTTTGTGCAACCAGCCTTGAGGAAGGATGAGCTAGGACAGACAGCCCAGCTTTCAGAAGGACCAGAAGTCCAGACCAGTGGTCACCATGCTGCAGGCCCTTAGGAGGGGACTGACCCCAGATAAGACATTGTCATTTCTGTCTTGTGGGTTCTCGTGAGGAATCAGCCCTTTCCAGCAAAAGCAGATTTATTTGTAACTGGCCCTTTTAAAAGGATTAGAGGGAGTGGGGCAAGAAGAGGAAGGAATCCTAGATTTATTGACTTACTCTGCCACCTCTCTGAGGCTGAAAAGAAAAAATAGCTGCTTTCTTTGGAGAGGGGACTCAGATCTCCAATAGTCAGGGAGATCTGGTGAGGTAGAGAATGCTAGCAAGAAAATATCTAGGGGCCAAATGTGTTAGCTAGCATCTGTAATCCCGGCATTGGAGGAGAGGGAAGAGCTGAGGCCAGAGGATCAAGAGTTTGAGGCCAGCCTGGGCTACACAATGAGTTCCAGGCCAGCGTGAACAACGATGTGAAACCCTGTCTCAAAAAGAGGGGAAGGGGAAGAGAGCCCTTCAAGGACTTTCTCTCAGAACAAAAGAATAGAAGAGGGACTAAGTCCCTCAAGGGCCTGAATATTTGCTAAAATTCCATAAGCTATCTTTTCATATGCTGCCTAGAGGAAACCCTGGGAGATTTGAAACTTTCAGGGTTAACCCAATGGAGCTCTTGCCAAGCCAAATGGCTGCCCGAGAAGCAGCTAATAGCAACGTGGGCTGCCTGTTATCACACTAACTTTAGAACAGTTTCCAGGGGTAAATGAGGACAGGCCAGCACAGCCACAGAGGGCTGGCTGGTGGAACTGCAGAAGCCTGACACACACTCAGGGGCAGGGCAGCTGGCCATCTGTATTGAGCTGGACACTAATGCTTCAGCCTTTAGCCTGTTCAAATGCAGGTGATGGCTGTCTTAAAGTCTCATTATTATTTCAGATGCACTTTATCTTATGTTTTGGTTTTTTTTTTTTTTTAAATCAGCAGAATTTTTTTCCCCACCCCACCTCCTCAGCAGAAGTTTGTAATTTCAGCTTTTAGTTATTCCTCCTAAGTGCTGAATGAATAAACATGACCTGAGAGAGCCTTCAGAGTCTTTTGAAATGTGAGGAGGCCTTTTATTTCTCTGTGTGAAAGTTAACTGTTCCAAAACTACTGGTAAGTACAGTAGAAACATACTCCTCCTGAGAAGAGGGTGCACCAAACAGAGTGATTTTCCTCTCAGCTGGTGTGGGATGTATTTCTGTAACTCTGTTTACTGAAGAGGAAACATTTTTCTCTGCGAGGCAACAGATTCTATGGAATGCTGGAATGAGGCTTCCATCTCCTGTCTCAAAGCAACCAAGCTCTTGGAGATGCAGGGCTGAGGCCCAGCCTGGAAGATCCCCTTGGCTCCTCTTAGGTCCCAACCAACTTACTAAGGAGTCCTGTCAAGTTGACGCCCGAAAATAACATTTGAAAACTTAACGTTCGCTGGGTGGTGGCACACACCTTTAATCCCAGCACTTGGGAGGCAGAGACAGGCGGATTTCTGAGTTCGAGGCCAGCCTGGTCTACAGAGTGAGTTCCAGGACAGCCAGAACTACACAGAGAAACCCTGTCTCAAAAAACAAACAAACAAACAAACAAAAGAGAGAGAGAACTTAACCTTCCTCTCACTCTGGCTCAACCCTTTTTTCTCTTTCTTGTTGTTCTAGAAGCTGCTCCTTGCTCCCTTACCTCAGCAGCACCTTCTTCCTCTGCTGTGGCCGGAGAAGGCTTTCAAAATCTGGTTATATATTCCTGTTGTCTTCTTCCTTCACAAGTTAAAAAAAAAAACAAAACAAAAAACAACAACAAAATATCAAAAACAAACCGACTCCTAGCTATAATCTTTACAGCCATTTCAGGCCATATATCCTGACAAGAGCCTTGTTTGCAGCAGCCACAGCACCTGAGCTCTGATAAACATTTTGTTTTCCTTACATATCCTGTTTTGTTTAGTGTCCATAGCTGCAAGGCATGTGGTGTCCCTCTGCTTCTCAGACTTGATCAGACCCTCTGTCTTGTCTCCATTCTTCTCGTCTCTTGCCCCTCCATCCCCGCTCTCTCTTGCTTGACCCTGTTGACTGACCCGAACCGACCGGATCAAAAACCTATCAATAGTAACAAGATGGCAAGGCCAGAGGCACAGCTGTTCACTGCCTGGTGGCCTGAACAGCTCCTGTAATCTTTCAGGCCATCCAGTCCAGAGGAACTGGATCTTTGGTTTAAATACAGAAAAGAATTTCAGTATGAAATGAGCTGGAGTTTACTGCAAGACTTTTTTCAAGTTATTTCCTTTATTTTATTTGTATGCCTGTTTTGCTTGATGTGCCGTGCACTCAGGAACCCAAAGAAGTTAAAGACACCCAATTCCTGGAGCTGGAGTTAACATTGGGGGAGGGGGGTGCTAAGGGATGGTGTCATGAACTATCATGGTGCTGGGAAGCAAACCTAGGTCCTCTGCAAGGGCATCAATTGTTCTTAACTGCTAAGTCATCTCTCCAGACTCCTTAAAAATATTTTTAATATAGATTTTAAGCATGGGATATGGGCTTCTCTCATCTATTTCTATGTTCTTTTAGTGAAATCATGGTATTAGATCATGTGATATATTATTTCCAGGTTCATGGCCACTTTAGCAGTGTCAGAAAGTGGCTGGTTATTTCAACATTTGTGTTGCTAGTACACCAGTTATATCTTGCAGGCTAGTCATTGTTGTTGGCCACCGGGCTTGTAGGTGGCTATTGCCAAGCCTATGGGCTTCTTTCCACAACCTGCTGGTTGCTGAAGACAACACTTACATATGTCATCAAACCTGGAGCAATAGCGCTGGTGCCTAAGTAGGCACTTCACCCTTAGTGACTGGTGTTCACTGTGCTGGAAGATACTACTGGAGGGTGGATAATCATCAATGTCTCCAGTTTTTTTTTTTAACTCTGGTTCTATAACACAGTATGGACTCTGAGATGGTGACACCTCCATCAGTTCTTTCATTACTCAGGATTGTTTTCGTTATCCTCGATTGTGTTTCCATATGAAGAACGGTGTTGGAATTCTGTTGGGGACTGTTGAATCTCTAGACTGCTTTTGGCAGGATGGCCATTTTTACTGTATTAATCCTACTGATCCATGAGCATGGGAGATTTTCGAATCTTCTGGTGTCTTCTTCAATGTCTTACTTAAGTTATATAAGTTTTTCACTTGCTTGTTTAGAGTTATCTCAAGATATCTTTTGAGGCTATAGTGAGGAAGGTGGTGTTTCCTGATTTCTTTATTGGTATGCTTCTGGTTTATATAAGAAGGCTATTTAATGACTTGTGTGAGTTAATTTTTTGTCCTGTCACTCTGATGCAAGAGTTTACCAGCTCTAAAAGTTTCCTCGTGAAAAAAAAGTTTTCTAGTGGTGTTTTAAGGGTCTTTTAATATGTATAAAATTCTATCATCTGAAAATAAAGGCACTTTCACTTTTTCCTTTCCTGTTAATACCCTCTTGATCCCCTTCAGTTGTCTTATTGCTCTAGCTAAGATTTCAAGTACTATATTGAATAGATAGGGAGAGAGTAGGCAGCCTTGTCTTGTTCTTGATTTTAGTAGAAATGCTTTGATACTTCTCTCCATTTAAAAATGATGTCTGTGGGCTTGCTATAAATTGCCTTTATTATGTTGAAGTATGTCCCTTTTATTATAAAGGGATGTTGGGTTTTTGTTACAGGCCTTTCTACATCTAATGAGATGAACATTTGTTATTGTTTTTCTATCTGTTTATATGGTAGATTATGTTTACTGATTTGTATATGTTGAACCATCCCTATAGTTCTGGGATAAAGCCTAGGTGATCATGGTGGATAATTGTTGTGTTCTTGTATTTGGTTTGCAATGATCTTGTTGAGAAATTTTGCATCTATGTCTTCATAAGGGATATTGTTCTATAAGTTTATTTATTTATTTATTGTAGCCTCAAAAAAAGATTAGGAAATGTTCCTTCAGTTGCTATTTTGCAGAATAATTTGGGGGAATATCAGTGTTAATTCTTGGAAGGTCCCTAGGATTCTGCTCTGAATCTGTCTGGCCTTATTTTGTTTTTTGTTTGTTTGTTTGTTTGTTAGTTTTGTTTTCATCTTGCTTGGGGGACTTCATTGCTGCCTCAATTTCACTTGGGGTTATAAGTCTCTTTACATTTATTTTTCTTTTACATTTTCTAATTTGGTGGAGTACAGCTGGAGAGAGGCTTCCCATAGACTCCAGAGGACACCCTTTCCATTCTCACGTTTGCATAACTTCCTGTTTTTCTGAATTGCTTTACTTTGGAGAATTTGTTGCAGGCTCTGTTTCCGGCTGCTAAGTATGAACTCCTCATTATTATTCCATAAACCTCTTTATTCACCAGATGTTTAATAAGGGCCTGCTTTTTGCCTGTTGGTCTGTGACACAGGCATAATGTTCCTGCGCAGAGATTATATAGTGAAGGTTTTAATTGATCCATAGTGTGTCAGGTAAGTGGCACTGCCACTTAGAAAATTTCCTCCAAAGTAAATGAAGCAGGGATGGAGAACCGGCAGCATCAGATGGCAGGTCGGGAAGAGGATGGAGAAGAGGCAGTGTCCGGTGGAAGGTCGGGCCACAGATGGAGACTGTTTCTCTGTAGACTTGGGTGCTTCTTTTGGAAACATTTCTTCCTTAAAAGAAGTTTCCAAAACCAGACCCGAGAAAGCATGTTTCTTTTTTGAAATATAAGATGAAAACCATGAATATTCTGAGGATTGCTTCCATATTAAAACTGACTGACTAGTTAAGTTTTATTTATTTAAGAATTTGGGGGTAAGGTGTCCATGTATCCCACAGAGTCACAGAGGTCTCATTAAGATCAGGAAGTGGATCAGTCAGAGGCAGAGAAACATCTGGCCTGTTACTTTCCCAGTCTGCAAAGATTGTGTCTCCAAAGGTGGGGATTCTTGTGGCTAACTAGAGGTCTGTGTTGTGCGGCAGGGTGGCTTGCCCTGTTTCACTGCCACTTCTGTTTAGAGATTGGGTCCCAACCCTAACTCACCATCATTATGACTGAATGATGGAGAATGGCAGACATAAGCTGCAGTGCTAGCCAGACACAGGAGGCTAGGACTTTGCACACAGGAAGCTATTTGTTAGGACAGTCACTCCTGAAGGTGCACTGGTGTTGAACTGAGATGCCTATAGATGCTTTCATGGTTCTACCCTCTGTGGGAGTACAAGCAACAAGCAGATGGTGTGGTTAAGTCATATGCTGTAGCTGTTATTATTGACCAGTTCCTAAGTGTAGCTAAAGAACTAAGAACTTCCTCTGAAAAAGTACCAGAAATGGAAGGCATCTTTTTTTTTTTTTCTCTTCCTGTTCTACCTTATAATTTGGTTACAGACCTCTGTGTGGGCTCAAGTTTTTCTGAGGAGATAAGTATAGCTGGTAGGTGCCAAGATGACAGGAAACTCCAAGACTAGGCTGAGACCCCAGCATGAAGTTACAGGAGGGCCTTTTTTTGTGAGCCAGACCACAGAAGTTCATATATGCTCGGTGCTTATTTCTGTCCAGCCTAATGAAACTCAAACTTACAATGACTTAGGGATAATTGGCATTATTTATAAATATCTATTCCCAGGTCTTCTTCTGACTCCAAGTATTGGGGAATTCTGTTTGTTTAAAATAGTGTCAAGGTCACCCCTCTATGACTTTGCCGATTACAGGGGATATTGCTTTGGGGCATGCACATATATGTGTGCCTGTGTGGGCAAGTGTGCATGTGTGTGTTGTCCTGCTAATTAAGGTTGAAGTCTACCCTGTCTGGATAGTTCTTATGGGCCTGGTACAGAACAGAGGACACCCTTCACTAGTAGGGCTTCCCCTTTTCTGACCTTAACCCCCCCATGTGCGCTTGCCTGCAGAATGTCACCTAGTTTTAGGCTCAAATCTCCTGATAAGAACCTATTCAGCCAGCACCTGAGATTCCTGGAATATCTCCCTGTGCTAATGAGACATCTCAGTATCTAAAGCCTTCAGCCAGTGATATGTGCCCATCCTTAATATTCCTACCCCCACCCCCCAAACTATAGAATCCTTGAATCACCCAAGTGAAGTTGATCTGTCTCCCAGCTGGTCCTGTTGTCATCATTTCCATACACACTCACAGGGGTTCCAACCCTCTTCCCACCACCATCTCTTATCCATTTGCCCTCATCGACAGGGATCGGCTGTGTGCACCCTGTGTATGTGGAGGCCAGAGGTTGATGTGGGGCATCTTCCTTGATCATCACCTGATGAACTGTTGACTCAAAAAAAAAAAAATGTAGCTCTACTTCAAAGGGACAAGAGTTTATTCTGGAGCTAGAGATGAGTGATCCTGGCCTGTGAACATAGGTTACCCCAAATTCCATATTTCAATGTGGTAACAGTTTGAAGTTTTTATAGTAACAACAAAGAAATAAGGTACTTTTCAAATAATACATTTGTGGAAATATTAATTAGGTGGCTACAGTACAGCAGAGAAACTCTGAGCAGAGGTATAGCCATAGATGCCGTCTAAATGATCTTAGTCCTTTGATGGAAACTAGTGTTAACTCTCTGAAGGGTTTTATCTTTTAGGCACAGGATGTTAGATGACAACCAGGCCCAGGTGGGTAGGGATGGCTGTCACAGTGATTAAAGATGATCAAGGGAGACTGTTACCAAGTTCTGGATAATGTGTAATGTTCTGGATAATGTGTAATGTGTAATGTTCCATTTTATAGAGAAATCTTCTTAGTATCTAATGTAGATGAGACAGAGTGGTAGGCAGGAAAGTAGTTCAGGAGGGGAGGGATTGTTGGTATCAGGACTGGCTCCAAACCCAGTGACATCACATCTAGGTGACCACTACATCTGCTGCCAAAGCAACTGCCACACATTCCCAGAATCCACTTGGCTCAATTCTACCTTTACCTGTAAGAGACTGTCACTATCCCTATAAATAAGCAGAGCCCCCTGATCTCTCTCTTTCCCCTCTTCTTGCACTCACCTTTGCCCTTATCTCCTGAATAAACCTCACTCGGAACCATTTGGCCTGGTGTGGTCTGTCCTGAGCCCTGCACATCAAACAACAGGGATAACTAGTAAAATTAATAAGGAATAAACTTCTGGATCATATGATTAAAACCTATTAGCCTTTATAATCCAGGTTTTAACCATTTATTTGACATTAATGTGACATATTAAGAATAATAAGAACATTATATTATTAAGAATAATATACCAAAAGTTAAAATAACCAAGAACAGTGCTTGGCCTAACGGAGTGAAGGTGTAACAAATAAAGGAGACAGGCATTTGAAGAACCAAAATGTACATACTAAAAAATACATGAAACAGCCAGACTGAGAGGTGAGAGAGAGACTTGTTCCCAGTGCTCACACCAGACCCGCCTGGCCTACAAGGTGAACTCCAGACTCTGGCATGGGCTATGTAGTCAAACTCTGTCCCAATCAATCAATCAATCAATGAATCAGTCAATCAATCAATCAATCTAAATAAACTCTTCAGGAGACTGGACTGATTACATGTCCCCTGTATTACAGTCATATACACTCCATGACTCCTCCAATGATAACCAGTCACATGGAAGTATAAGCTGAAATAACCCTTTCCTTCCCATGTTGCTTTTGGTTATGGGTATCTCAGCAATAGAAACCCAACTAAGACACATAGTTAAGGGCTTGGGGTTTTGTTTTGGTTTTTTAACTTTGCAAATGTTTTGTATGTTGGGATGAGTTTTCTAATTCTGTCTTTTCTGACAGCATCTCAGAGGCAGGGAGTTCCTGAGCTCTCTGCAGCCTTCTCCACTCCTTTTTTATCCTGAAGGTGGCTAACAAGAGATCATCTTGCTTATACTGGAGTATTTAAACAGCCTGCTAGGTTTTAATTTTAGTTTTTCTTCTGTTCAGCTTGTTCTTACAGTTATAACTGATTGAGTGGCTAGCTCTAACTCTTAGAAAAAATTTGGTCTTGAATTTTTAAATTAATTCTTATCCATGGATACTGAGTTGATCTGTTGTTTTATATTGGTATTATATCAGATTTAATTTGGAGAAGTAGAAAACTACATGGTAGAAGAAATTAGAGCAGAATATAGTATTTCTTGTCTTTTATTAATATGCCAATATTAATAACAGTGATAGAAACAAGAGCTCAGACCTATTAGAAGTCAGAACTTTAGTCCTAATAGACATAACCAAACCTTATTTCTTACTTAAATTACATAGAATTGAAATGAGGCTCTAGAAGAAAGTTCTTTGTACCTGGTTCCTGAGAGTTTCAAACCTGCTCCTGCAAGAGCAACTAGGAAGGGCTTTAAACTAACTAGCCATGTCTCTAGCTGTGTATCTAATCTTTTAAAAAAATTTTTTTAATTGAAATTCAAAACTCATGATTAGCTGGGTGGTGGTGGCACAACTTTAATCTCAGCACTCAGGAAGTAGAAACAGGTGATCTCTGAATTCAAGGCCAGCCTGGTCTACAGAGTGCCAGGATAGCCAGGGCTATGTAGCGAAACCCTGTCTCAAAAAATAAACACAATCAAACAAATAAAACAAAAACTCACGTGAATTTCCCTCATGTTAATTCCCCCAAAGAAAGACCCTGGGCCAATAGTACCCTCTACTTATCTACCAAAGTTTCACACTGATTGTCCTCTCTTGTCCTTGGCATGCTGGTCATGTGACCAAGCTTCCTGAGCCTGTTGGGGCAACTGGGGTTAGAACCTTTTCTCTTAAAATTATACTTTTACTATAAGCCAAAGGAGGCTGGGCCAATTTAACAACTTTGCTTACATGGGAACTTACAAGCCAATTTAGTATTGAGTAAATGATATAAAAAGCTAACGTGTATATGTATATATTCCATATATGGATGATTGTACATAAGGGTATAAAAAGCATAATGTGTGTATATGTATATATTCCATATATGGATGATTGTACATAAGGGTATAAAAGCTAACATGTGTATATGTATATATTCCATATATGGATGATTGTACATAAGGATATAAAAAGCATAACATGTGTATATGTATATATTCCATATATGGATGATTATACATAAGGGTATAAAAAGCTAACATGTGTATATGTATATATTCCATATATGGGTGATTGTACATAAGGATAGATGTTCTTAAAGACCAAGATCTTGGATGCTATGATCTGTTGGGATTATATCTCCTGCAATCATCACCATAAAAGGAATCTTAACAATCCCCAGCAAACACACATCTATCCATTATTCAACATGTAGTCCAACTTTAATCAGAGCCTCACATCAGTTTTATATGAGGAGCCTCAGCCATCACTGGGATTATTAAGGAAAGGATAGTGTCCTTAGCTGGGTTTGGGTGGGTGGCTCTGTTTCTGATCCTTACAGTCACCTGGGGACATTCTTCAAAGTGAAGCCTTTGCTGTAAACACTATGACATCTGTCATCGTGTGTTGCCAACTCTCTCCTGCCATCCTCCCAGGAAGAGCACTCATACTGTGTCTTGTCCTTGACCCTCCTCTGCCCTTCACAGTGGAATAAAGACTGGCCTGCATGACTGAGTAGGTCAGCAGGCTTTCCAAGTCCCACTTTCCCTCACAGTGATCTCTACCCAACAGCATTCACTACAGTCTTTGTGCAAAGCGAACACACATCATATTAACACTTCACCCTCACATACCTACTTCTAGTCTCAGTTCCAGACAGGGATCTTTCTTTTTATAAAGCCATCAGTGACAAAACTGGAAAGATTCTAGTCATTTTCTTTTTTCTATTTTTCCTTATTTTATGTATGTGAGTACACTGTAGCTGTCTTCAGACACACCAGAAGAGAGCAATGGATCCCATTACAGATGGTCATGAGCCCCCATGTGGTTGCTGGGAATTGAACTCAGGACCTCTGGAACATCAGTCAATGCTCTTGATCACTGAGCCATTTTTCCAGTCCGGATTCTAGTCATTTTCAAGGCTCAATTTACTTTTCTTATTGTATTTTGAAATTTTAATTAAAAAGAGATAGATCTGTGTCCATGCATGTTCTTGGAGTGCCTCACTGTTTTCTACATGTATAGACATCAGGGTAAGAACACCTCTTTAAGCATTAGTGCTCGTCTCCACCCTTTTGAAATTCACAGTGCATCATTGTTACCTGTGCTCACAGACTGTGGGACGGGACAGGGCTCAGCTTGTATTTTTTAGGACTTGTCAGGACTACGCCCAGCCCTGAGCATTCTGGATCTTTCCCCAGTTTATGCTGCTTTTTCCTGTTTCTTCTCCCAGGTTCTAAGAATATCCCCTCTTTTATGCCTGCTGTCAGACACTGTGCCCACCCAGCAGCTCAGTCATTATGACTTTCAAATCTTTGCCACATTACTGAATTTTAAAAGGCATATAAATGCTTTACTTGGCATTTGATTATCGGTGAGAATAAAACTGCTTCCCTCATGATTATTAGTCATTTATATTTTTATAGACTTTGTGTGATTGTTCAGGGGATCACTCTACCACTGAGCCCCACCCCAAGCCTCATTCAGTCATCATTTTGGTTTTCGGTGTTTGTTTTGTTTTGAGACAGGACTTCTGGGTAGCTTTGGCTTTCTTGGAGCTCACTATGTAGAACAGGCTGGTACAGAGAACTGCTGGTCTCAGCCTCCAACTCTGGGATTAAGGCCTGCACTAGTACGCCAAGTTGCCAGCATATTATGCCCCAAGTTTTGTGTGGGTCTGGGACAAAGCTTTCATTTGCACTGCCATTTTATTTTATTTTATTTTATTTTATTTTATTTTATTTTTTTGGTGCTGTAGAAAAGAACCTGTCTGTTACAAGATATTTGATTATTGTATATAGAAAACCTAATTGTGGGCCGGGCAGTGGTGGCGCTCGCCTTTAATCCCAGCACTTGGGAGGCAGAGGCAGGTGGATTTCTGAGTTCGAGGCCAGCCTGGTCTACAGAGTAAGTTCCAGGACAGCCAAGGCTATACAGAGAAACCCTGTCTCGAAAAACCAAAAAAGAAAAAAAAAAAGAAAAAAAAGAAAAAAGAAAAAAGAAAAAAAAACCCTAATTGTTAGCAAAATATCAAAGCCTAGGTAGTTGTGTTCATCAAACGCAGTTAGGTGTGTCCTGTAGAGAAGCAGCTTGGGGTGTCCCTCTAAAAGCCTCCACAGGTAAGAAAGAATGGAAAGTTTCTGCCTATTTTAAGGCAAACTGCTTGGGAGAAGTTTTGCAGTCTTTTCTCGATTATCAGAGGCTAAGTCAGTGGGTGGCCTTGAGTTATACTTGGTAAGGTGAAATGGTTTGGCTCCTACTGACTTGTCTTGGAGTCTCCCCATCATGATGGTGACATGGTTCAGCCTGTCAAGGGTGTGGGGGAGGAGCTAGAGGCTTGAGACTTCTTTTTATAACAATTGGACCAAAGATAGAGCTCTCTCTCCCCACCCCCACCCTTTGGGGGGAGGCTGGGAGGATCTAGGAGGAGCCTCTATGGAAGGAGCTTCCAGGTAGGGATCCTCTTTGTGTTTGCAGTAACAATGGAGTGCTGGCAGGACACAGGTAAATGGAAGTCTAGGAAAGAGTGCTAAGGAGCCCTGTTGGGTTTGGAGGAGCTCAATAGAAAGGTAGATTAGCTCCATAGAATGACACAGAAGTTTCTAAAGAGCTGGCAGATATGCTGTATATAGTTTAGAAAATGAAGCTACCTCACTGAGCTAGCAGGTTTTTTACCCAAGTGTACGCCTCATTTGTCTTTTGGTATACATATTGAATAATTTGAACGGTTACATGTGTCCTTGGAATTTGATGTTATCCTCCGGAGCTGCGTAGAATATGTTCCACCTTGTAGAAAACATATTCATTTAAAGGATAAAGCTATTGATTCCACTGTATGTGTTCTCGTGAGGACTAAATTAGAAATTACAGGGATTGTTCTTAGATAGTGTAGCCGTGACCACACCCAATGGGGGTAGGGGGAAGAGGGGCTTTTCACTGACTCGGAAAGGCACTTTCCCCAAATTTGCTCTCCCAAAGGCCCAGACCTCAAGAGGGAGTGAACATGCTGGTCCAGCACACTCACCCTGCATTTACCTCCTCTCAAGTTTGGATAGTGAACCATCTTTTTCATCCTCTGTAACCATGGTCTCCACAGGAGGTGGAAATCAGGATAGTCAGGACAGCTGCTACCGGCGAGATATTTTAAAACCAGTTAAAAGTTCTTGCCTCCGAGGGGAAGCGCAGTACTGCCTTTCCGTACAGTTGGGTCAATCAATGGTGTTCGTCCTAGAGATCGCCGGGCCTGCTGAGTCCTGAGAAGCAAGCAAAGTGGTGTGAAGGGTTGGGCTGTATTTTTGTTTTTGTTGTTTCTGACAAATTCAAGGAATAACAACAAAAAATACAACAATCCAAACTCATCTCCTTGCGTTAGTGTCTCAGGAGCACTTCCCAGGGGCTGGGCAACCTGGGCGGTGCGCAGGCGCGGGAGGCGAGGAGCAGAGGGCGTGGTCGCAGAGTCCATTTTGCACCAGCGCAGCCGGGCCCCAGTCGGCGGAGGTGAGCGGTCTGCTCCGGTAGGGGCCGGGGGCCGGGAGTCGCTGGCCCCGCGCCTGCCGGACACCTGCGCGGGCGGTGACCGGCTGCACGGCGTGGCGGCTGCGGTCCTAGAGTCGCCGCCAGGAAGGTCCGCGCCGCTGGGGAGGCGCCCTGGCCAGGAGAGGGCCAAGAATGCAGATTTGTGTGTGTAACACTCTTTCTCCTTTCTCTACAGCGTTCTCCAGTTTTACGTGGGGAAAAAGACCCCGGCTTTCTCCAGAGACATAGTAAGCGTGCCAAAAGCATACTCTTGCTGGGAACAAAGGTAAACGGTAGTATTTTCCTTTATGTTCTGGTATTTACGAAGAGGAAAAATACCCGATTTTATTAGTCCTAGGACCATTCCAGATGGAACTGCAAATAATAAATATGTCTTCACCCACCTCCTTTAGTTAATAGGTGGCCTTTGTTTTTTTTTTTCATATTTCAAAACTTAATCTATGCTTGCCATTCATTTCTTTAGTAGTTACTATATGTAATTTAATAAAATTATGCTCTAAAAGGAAGCAGAGGGATCCAGCAACATTTCTGTGTGGTTTGTCTTAGTTGTTCAGCTACTGGGGCTGTAGAGCAGGGCTTGAGTTTTCTGCAGTTCTCAAGACATTTGCATGAGGAGGAGCACTTTTAAGACAGTGTCAATATATAGACATTCTTTGTGCTGGGACTCAATGGGACTATCAATTATGCTTTTTTTTTTTTTTTTGCTTTAAAATCCTCTGGTGCCCAGGACACTTTGGGGTATGCCAGCACATTCTACTCCGGAACTACACCTCTGCCCTACTTAATGCTAAGCATCAGTTTCACACAGCCTAGAATCACCTGAAAACAATCTGAACTGAGTAATTGTTTTTCAGATTGGTCTGTGGATATGTCTTAATTTACACAGGAAGGCTGATGAACCTGGGCTCTGTAAGAAAGCCAGCTACGGGTGAGCCTATTATGGGCCATAGGGAGCCAGCAATCCACATTCTTGATGGTGGCTGCTGCACTTTCTGGTTATGGCTGAGTTCCATGGTGGAAGGCATTTCTGTGGGGAATAATAAACAGTCTTGAGTTCCTGCCCTGACTTACCTCAGGAATGGGCTGTAACCTGCAAGTGTCAGTTGAATTTGGTGACAGAAAGTGACAGGTCCAGGCCCAGAAGACCCATGTCTTCAGGCTTCCTTTCACTCAGGTACTAACTGTTCTTTTCATCGGTGCACTTATTTTTCAGTAGTTCTGGAGATTGCTCACACTAGTGCTTCCCAGTGAGCTGCCACCTCAGCCCTGTTCTTGCGTAAATGGAAGGTATCTGGCCCACCCCAGTTTGCTTCTGTGTTTCTGGCACCCTGGTTGTATTTATTTTCAAGTAGTATGAAGTGAGTAATGTAAAGACTCTCATTTTATAAAAGATAGGTATTTGTGAAGACCATAGTTTTAAAGAGATTTTTAGAAGTCTATGGAGTTAAACTTTGTTTTGTGAATAAAGGTACTGAATTATTCCCCACCACTTTGGCCCTGGGAATCTAACCCAGTGCCTTCAGCATGCTAAGTACACCTCTGCTGTTAGCTATATTCTCAGCTCCTAGCACATGAAATTCTTTTTTTTTCCTCCCTTTTGTGACAACTTACTTCCTAGTTAGACCAGGCTGGCTTTGAACTAACATCTGCCTTCCTCTGCATTCAGACTTCTGGGTTTGAATTGAGGTGTCTGCCATTATGCCTGGAGTAGAATACTAAATTTTTTACTTACTTTCTAGATAGTTTTGAATCTAGAACTTTGAAAACTCCAGGTCTGTGCTTTGGTGGTAGAAGGGCAAGGTGAGTTGGGCTCCATGTTTTACTTAGGAAGTTAGGGGGTTGGTTAGCTACATTGGTTTTAGGCCCAGAACTTGATTTAAATTGTTTGACATTTTAAGTCCGGGTGAATACAGTAGTAATGTGACCTGTTCACTGTTTGCTACAGTGAGGAACCACATGGAGCGGTTGAGTGTTTTAGATTTCAGGATATGTTTGTACAAACTTATGTGTGTGCACACGAGTGAATAGTATACACATACATACACCATTTTTACTCTTTTTTAAAGACAGGGTAGCTATGTAGACCAAGTTCAGATATCAGTCTTCCTCCCAAGTGCTGGGATTAAAGACATGTGTCACCATGTGCAGCTACACACTCTGTTTGAAGAATACTTGACCATCTTTTCCAGAGTCTTAAAATGGCCCCGCAGGTAAAGATGCTTGCTATACTGTGGACAGGACCTGAGTAAGTTACAGTGATAGGACCAACATGGTTGAAGGAGAGAAAAGAACCAACTCCCATACATTGCTCTTACCTTGGTGCACATGCACAGACAGACAGACACACACACACACACACACACACAAATGGCTATTTAAAGGTGGACTTATTTCTTGATCCAGTATGGCCTCTAAGGGAATGATCTAAGGAAATGATCAGATTAGGAAGTTTTAATTCAAGCTTTTCTGTAAAACTTTTACTTACACAGTACCATTCTAAAAAACAGAAGTACAGATAAAAAGAAAGCACAGCCCTAAGACGGGATATCATGTTTTTGAAGAATAAGTTACTGATATAGAAAATGGTTATTTGTAGGTAAAGAAGGCAGTAAAATCCCATCATACGCCAATAATATTAAATAATAAGAAGCAAAGGTTAAACAGGTGGTCAGGATGAAAATACCTGAGGCAAAGAAAGACTTTGGGGAAAATGGAGAATACAATAAGAGGCAATCAAATAGGATGAGAAGTGAAGAGGAAGCAGGGAAACTTACAATGGCCATTCAAAGTCATACTTACGCTGTAAAGGCTACTCATGCATCCGTGGGTTTTGTTTTGTTTTTTAAAGATCAGGTTTTAGTATGCGGCTCAGACTATCCTAAAACTTCTGCTCCTCTCGCCTTAGCTTTCCCAGTGCTGGGATGCAGATTTACACCACCATGTCCAGCTATGCATTCAGTCTTAAGTAGAAATTAATCTTCCCCTTAAACGTCTATTGGGGGAGCCTGTGAGGTGGTTCAGGGTGGAAGTACTTGCTGCCAAGTGTGGCAGCCTGAATTCAGTCCCTGGAGCCCTTGTGGTGGGAGGACTGACCCCAATAAGTTACAATCCCTCTGTGTGTGTGTGTGTGTGTGTGTGTGTGTCTGTGTGTGTGTGTCTGTCTGTCTATGAAAAATAAATTAGATGTAAAAAAAATACAGCAAAGCCATCTACTGGGAACAAAAAGAAAAGCTATTATATGATACTTTGTGTTTGGGGATTGTTTTCAGTCCCAGAACACTGAACTCAAGGCTTTGAACATGCTAAGCAAGTGCTTTCTACTGATCCAGAGTTTAGGGCCTCCTGCATCTTGGGAATTTTCATCTTAAGGCATTTTTGTTTGGGATTTAGGAAATTCAAAACAGTGTTTAAATATATCAGTCAGGAGAGGATCTTGCAAAATAACTAAGTACTTGGCTTATAAGAATAAAAGACTGAGTTAAATCCCTAGAACCCATTGATAAACCAAAATAAATAGCCATGTGTGGTGCTGGGTAGTTGTAATCCTAGGACTGGAGAGGCAGAGAGACAGGTGGCTGGCCAGCCAGTTCAGTCTACTTTGCAAGCTCTAGGCCAGTGTGAGATTCTGTTCCACAAATCACCAAAAGCCCCCCAAACAAACAAAACCCCAAACTGAGACAGTAAATACCAAAACTTCTGTAGACTCTTAAGTCATAGTAAACCTGCTAACCTGAGAGCCACCAGTCTTACCTTGGAATAATGCTTACAATGAAAGCTTAATTCTTCAGAGATTTATTTTTATGATTATATCTCTGTGTGGGTAAGTAGTACAGGTGCCCATGGACACCAGGAGTGACAGCTCCCCCTGGAGCTGGAGTTGTGAGCTGATATGATCCTCTGCAAGAGTGTGGACTCTCAACTGAACAAAGTGAACAAAGGCCATGGGCCAGACACAGTGACACTCAGCTTCAGTCCCAATAAGAGGATATCTGTGAGTTCAAGGCCATTCTGGTCTACATAGTGAATCCCAAGAACAGCTTGGAATCACATAGAGACCTTTAAAAAATAATTTAAAAAACCGCAAATATAAATATATAAAGAACTATATAAATATTAATTCACTAGCTAATCTTATTTTCAAGTAACATACTATATACTATTTAGTACGAGATTCCCCTAACCCATACTAGCTACTGAATCTCCCTGGACATGCAGATGCATACCTGCTAGCCCACCTTTCAGTAGCTGAAGGATTTCTGTGACTAATGCATTGAATAGCAAGATCCTGGCCCTCTCAACCCCAAGTGCAAAACGTTAAGCTGGATAGCTGTGGTACATACCTTTAATCCTAGCACTAGGGAGGCAGAGGCAGGTTGATCTCAAAGTTTGAGGCTAGCCTGGTGTACATAGTGAGTTCCAGGATATCCAGGGCTACAAAGAAAAAACATGTCTCAAGAAAACAAATAGCCAGCATAGCTGAGTCAGCAAGAGATCCCACTGCAAAAAAATAAAGGCCGAGGAGGACTGAGGAGACGATATCCAGTGTTGGCCTTGGCCTTCTGCAGGCATGTGTACAGTTCAGTGGTATACCCTGCTCAGCAGTGCACAGCTGGACCTAACCCCCATCTCTAACCCCACATTATTGTCTGATGGCCAGTAGAGTACCGAGTATTCCATCCTATTTTGTTATTTTGGTAATGTTTATATATCTCCGAGTAAACTGAATAAACAAATACTGATTACTGATTTGGTTCTAGGTCTTAAGGTAGATTAGCAAATTTCAATTAATATATATAATTAGTATATATATTATATATATGTACTATACTAGAAATGAAATCTGAGGTCTTTAAAACATGTTAACTCATTTAAAGCAACACTGATAAAAATCATTGCATGTTACCAAAAAAAAAAAAAAAAAAAAATTAGTAAGAATACCTCTCCTCCTTTGTGATACACGTGACATTCTTTATAGGTTGACAGCTTTCTGTCTTTGGGGGAGGGGAGACGCAGGGATGCTGCACTGGTGATTAGCCTCAGGCCTTGTACATGTCCAGTGTGCTTTCTGACAGCCTTTGAACTATACCCAGCCCTGGGTATTTATTTGATTGAAAATAACTGTTCTAGTTATTTTGATAGACACAAGAACAATCTGTGTTATATAGATTTGTAGTTGATAAAGGAAGTAGTATTTTAGTAACTTTGAGATAATTTGTTGTTCTTCAATACTATAACCAAATCTCAACAAATAGTATTTTTGTCATACTGTCTTGTATGAGATCATACTTATTATAAGCCTATTTGTCTCTGTTACTTTTTTATTTTTTATTTCTGCAGTATTAGGAATTGAACGCAAGGCCTTGGCAAGTGCTCTACCACCGAGCCACATTCCAACCCTTTTTTATATTTTAAACAAGTCTTCTATGTATGATTTATGATATTGTTACAGAGACCTCCAAACATTGACATATTCCATCTTATAATAGTCCCCAATAGCCCTCACATTTGTTAACTTTACTGTTTATCAGAATTTTTAATGGGAAGATTACAAGTACATCTTGCAAAAATTCAAATTTTAACATAAAAACCCAGCCTTTCTCTTTTCATTGTCAAGAAGTAGTTTCTTGAAGTAGCATGCTCATTTTACACATTTTCAAAATTTGTCAGCTCCCTAAATCTGCATACTACTTACTTGTTCCCATTGTTTCCCTAATAACAGTGGCTGACTCAGCTTTATCGAGTCACGTGAGCCTGCACTCCTTTCCGGATGCACCCACTGGTCACTCAAGTGCATTTGTGTGTAGTTCAGTATACAAGAATCTGGGATTTGATAAAATTAGTAATTTTTCAGCTTCATCAAGCATTTATTATTTGTTTCTGAAATAGGGTCTCATGGTCCACACTGGGTTGGAACTTGCTTTGAAGCCTTGTTGGCCTTGAGCTGATATCTATCCTCCTTTCTCTGAGTATTGGGATTATTTGTGTGTGTGCGCGCGCGTGTGCGTGTGCATACAAATGTCAGTCAGTGTAGCACATCAGGAGAATGCTTTTGGCTCCACCAGTTCTCTGGAAGAGGGACAAGTAGGTTTCTGCCCCTCAGAGAGAGGATTGATGCTGTAGTGTAGAGGATACATAGGATGAGTTTGATTGTTAAAAACAACTGATACAAAAATAAAAATTCTTCCAGACAACAACAGCGAAAATCCTCATTTACTTCTCTAGTCAAGGTTGTGCTTCTTACACTATGAATCCAGGTGATCCAGGAAACTCCTTCCCATCTTCAAATCTGCCCACAAGCCCTTTAATGAAGACCTTTGACACCAGTCAGTGGGAGGACATTAAACTGGTTGATATGGATAAATTGTAATCTTGTCTTTGAAATAGAAAATATTCCAGTTTCCAGTAAAAGCTGGAATAGAGTGCATGCTTGGATTTATGTGTGCCTCTGTCTTTAAGTAGCATAGCATTTCATATTTGTGGGCCCAAAGTAAAGAGCCCATTCTGTGACAGACAGTGAGGCTCTTTGTTTCTGACTTCTGGTAGTCAGCTCTGTTTTAAAACAATGTTGGGTTGTTGGCTCAGTTTGCAGTTGTCCCAGTCCTAACCCTGTCTCAGCAAAGGCTGTTGTTAGGAAGCTCTCACAAAGGCCTTGTGTGCAGGAGTGTTCTTGTCCCAGTGAGTTAAATATGCCTTAGTATACATGCCCTTCCCAAGTGTCTTTGGTTATTTCAGTAGGAGATCATTTTATTGAATATTGATATTAGAAGATGTCTTCTAATGATTACAGAGGGGCTTACCAGAACTAAACGTTTCTCTCTGTGTAGCAGGATGTGATGGAGCTGCTTGAAGAAGATCTCACGTGCCCAATCTGTTGCAGTTTGTTTGATGATCCCCGAGTGTTGCCCTGCTCACACAACTTCTGCAGGAAATGCTTAGAAGGACTCTTAGAAGGGAATGTGCGGAATTCACTGTGGAGACCATCTCCATTCAAGTGTCCTACCTGCCGGAAGGAAACTTCAGCTACTGGAGTAAATAGTCTGCAGGTTAATTACTCCCTAAAGGGTATCGTGGAGAAATACAACAAAATCAAGATTTCTCCCAAAATGCCAGTGTGCAAAGGACATTTGGGGCAGCCTCTCAACATTTTCTGTGTAACTGATATGCAGCTGATTTGTGGGATCTGTGCAACTCGTGGTGATCATACCAAGCATGTCTTCTCTTCTATTGAAGATGCCTACACTCGGGAAAGGGATGCCTTTGAGTCCCTCTTTAAGAGTTTTGAGATTTGGCGCCGGGGAGATGCTCTTTCCCGCTTGGACACTTTGGAAACAAACAAGAGGAAATCCCTCCAGTTACTCACTAAAGATTCAGATAAAGTAAAGGAGTTTTTTGAGAAGTTACAACACACACTGGATCAAAAGAAGAATGAAATCCTGTCTGATTTTGAAACTATGAAGCTTGCAGTTATGCAAACCTATGACCCAGAGATCAACAAAATCAACACTATTTTACAGGAGCAGCGGATGGCCTTCAACATTGCTGAGGCTTTCAAAGATGTCTCAGAACCTATTATATTTTTGCAACAGATGCAGGAGTTCAGGGAGAAAATCAAAGTAATCAAGGAAACTCCTTTGCCACCCTCTAATTTGCCCACAAGCCCTTTAATGAAGAACTTTGATACCAGTCAGTGGGAGGACATTAAATTGGCTGATGTGGATAAACTGTCTTTGCCTCAAGACTCAGGTGTGTTCACTAGCAAGATTCCCTGGTACCCCTATCTGCTGCTCATGGTGGTAGTTCTGCTGGGTCTCCTCATATTCTTTGGCCCCACTGTATTCCTAGAGTGGTCTCCACTTGATGAATTGGCAACTTGGAAAGACTGTCTTCCAAGCTTCAGTTCTTACCTGACTAAATCAGCTGAGTTTGTAATACAATCTGTTTTTTACTGGGAACAGATGACAGATGGGATTTTCATTTTCAGTGAAAGAGTTAAAAATGTTAGTTTGGTGGCACTGAACAATGTGGCAGAATTTGTATGCAAATACAAACTTTTATAAAGACTTTCAGTTATACAGTTTCTTGATGGGATTGTTAGAAAACACAGGAATAATTCAGATCTGATCAAGATTCCAGTCTGTTTCTTTTTGAAGCATTTCTTTAACAATGTCATTTGAAGTTTAGTAGTCCTAAACCCTTCCCTTCCTTCTTAAAGATGGTTTTGAAATAAATATTGTTTCTCTAAATTGACTGAGTTTGTGCTGTGCTAAGCGGGTATATCTGTATCTCATTGGTGATACCCTAAGTCTGGAACTTTGAAACCTGCTAGGATGAGAAATAAACAAGAGAGTGAGGTGAGAGCACACATGAGCCCACACCACCTCTGTAACAGAGTCCATGAGTCAGTACCACCTTACCTGCATCATGGATGCAGTGTTAGCCCACGTGTGCTGAGTCATCAAGCATACTGTGACAGCAAAGCAGCTTTTCTGACTGAGCATTCTAAAAAAGGTAGACTATAAAACATGGGATTCCCAAGTTTGTTTTAGAGGAATGATTCCTTCCTCACGACAGTATCTTCTAATACAGGAAACTGGATCTCTCCCACTCCTATTTGACAAGCCTGATCTAGTAGTCCTTCCTTCCCCAAGACTCCTAAGTATTGGAATCACAGTGAGCTTTGGAAAGTTAGGAAAGCCATCTTTTAACTGGTACCTAATGTTGTGGATGTGTTCCAAAATACCACATTAACTATAACCAACCCAGTTCACTTGCCTGCAGAATTTCAGGTGTAGTAAGACTACCTTAAATACGCATTAATATAAGAGACCATTTGTTAGCCACCAGGTGAAGGCTGATGCTATCCTCTCTGCTCATTAAGAGAGAATGATGCTCACAGGAATAGAAGTACTTATTTTTCTCTCCTTGCTTAGAAGTCTTATAAAAACAAAATAACCCATCCTTAAAAGTGCTTTTAGTCAGCCTTATTTTTGTCATGAAAAAATAGGTTCTTGAAAGCCCACTGAGTGAAATGGATTTTAGAATCTTGACATCTTTTAATTTTGGTTGAGAAGAGCTAACATGATCAGGGATGAGAAAAGCTGGCCCAGAAAAGCTTCTGTACCCAACCAGCCATGAAATGGTCGGTGAGCTGAAGGTGAGGTAAAGGCTGCTCATTCTTAATATAAGTCATGATCTAGCTATTAAATTACTAAGGGGGTTCTCAAACCAGATAGTGTTTTCTATAAATTTTATCTTGGCCACAAGGGCTTAGTAAATGTCTGCAGAGTGGTTTTCTGCTCCTGATGACTTTGAAATACAGATTTACATTAGGGTTTCAATGGAGACAGAGCAGGGATCTATTTGAAATCATGAGATATATTGACATTCTATCTCACTTGCTTTTTTTGCATTTTACATACGCAAGTTCCCAAGCAACTCACACTTGCAAACACAGCTATGGATACACTATTTGTCTTGACAATAGTTACCTTGGAATTTAGGCCTAGTTTTCCATCTCCACTTCCCTGTTTCTTAATCGTATATAACATGTATGGTAACAGGTAGAGTCTGTTAATGGTCTATAACCACTAGTGAGAAGCTAGGAAGGATGAGTGGTCAGGACCTGGTCACTTTGAATGTGGGAGGGAAGATATTCACAACAAGGCTCTCTACCCTCACGCAGTTCCCTGCTTCTCGGTTGGCAGGCATGTTGGATGGCAGAGACCAAGAGTTCAAGATAGTTGATGGCCAGATTTTTGTGGATAGAGATGGTGTTTTATTCAGTTTCATTTTAGATTTTTTGAGAAATCATGAGCTTCTGTTACCCTCGGACTTTTCAGACCATCATAGGCTTCAGAGAGAGGCTCTTTTCTATGAACTCGATTCTCTTGTTGATCTCTTAAGCCAATACCTGCTCCAATCAAGATCTGCTGTCATGGAGGTGCATTTCCTAAACCGAAATACTCAAGCCTTCTTCAGAGTGTTTGGCTCTTGCAGCAAAACAATTGAGATGTTGTACAGGAGGATTACAATGTTTGTAGAGTGGCCTACAGCACTGGCCAGGAACAGTAACTCCTCACTGGCTTTACCTCCACAAAGACCTTCTCACCATGACCTGCTTTTCCACTGTGGCTCTGCCGGCACTGCTGAGAACCATGCTGGAGTCAGGTATTTTGAATGCTGGAGCATCTATTCCAGTTTTCTGACATTTTCTCTCAAAATTGAACATTCTTTATGCTCAACTAAAACTACTCTTGGCAAAAGAAAAAAACAAGATTAGAATAATGTTCAATAGAACAAGTAGTTATTTTCTAAATTTGGACACTTTCAGAGGAAGAAGGTATTGTTGAACAGGTAATAAACCAACACTGCCCAGGGAAACTAGAAACTGGTCTATGTGGTTACAAGAGGACCTGATTGTGTAGATTATATTCCATTGCTAAGGAATGACTTAGAATGAATCAGCCTATGCTTGGCTTCTACATCGGAGAGGTTCAGGGGTATGACTTGATTCCTCACACACTATGTATTTATTCTTTCAGAACGTTGCTGTTTTTCTTCAGTGGAGAATATTTTTAAAGTTGATTTCAAATAAGTAGATAAGTCTCATGGCAAATTTAGTGTCCTGTTATAGCTTTGGCTCTGTCACTATTAATCTTAGGAACAGGCTGTCTTGTTTTATTTGTGAAAGGATCTCATTCTGTAGCTCTGGCTGGGCTGGAAGTCTCACTGCCTGTGCCCCCCAGTGCTGGGATTGAAGGTGAGCACCATCACCATACCTGCCTCTGCTGCAATCTAAGGCTGATTTCAGCCCTGTAGTCAGGGACACACTACCTCATCCCCTGTTAAAAAACGTCTTAGTGCTGTGTACCATTATTATCAACTGCAAAAGCTAGGTAAATAGCTTTCATGCTTTCTTCAGAGCATTTAAAAGCAAGTCACTTTTGGGAGAGAGACATACTTTAGCCTATACAGTTGTCATCACGCAGTATTCAATGCTCCCATAACACATCCTTTAGTCTCAGCTGCCAAGTAGAAGACAGTGGACAGTATAACCAAGTATGTACACTTCCTTATTTCTTAGTTTTCCAAATAAATTGAAACATTTTGGAAATGGGTACCAATCAAATAGACCATGAAGAAAGTCAAAGGTCCTGTTATCAAACTTTTAAATCTGTTCTTATTTTCATTGGAAAGTACTTAAGAGGAATAATATAATGTTTTTGTTTTAAATTTCAATCAAATGATAATCAAATGATAATGACTTTTTTTGACATTCCTTTTCAGATAGTTAGAAAGCTAAGGAACAATGCCATCTTCGATTTTAGGAAGACATGATAGGTGGAAAGATGTCTTGGAAATACTGAATTATCTTAAGAAACAAGATCAGAAACTGAAGTTGGATCATTGCATATATACTGTATCAAGTGACTCCCAACTTTGTGTTACATGTTTCAGGAATAGCAAAGAATTTTTGCTATTTTCAACTCAATCTAAAAAAGGCATATTGAATTTTCATAACAGATAATTCTAAGACCAGAGATATTTCTTATTTCTCTTGTTTTCCTTGAGATGGGTCTCATAGCCTGGCCTGTCTGATCTTCCTGCATCTGCCTTCTAAGTGCTAAGATTATAGACCTCACCCAGCTTGTGGTGGGATTTTTGGT
Source organism: Arvicanthis niloticus (assembly GCF_011762505.2). NCBI lineage: Eukaryota > Metazoa > Chordata > Mammalia > Rodentia > Muridae > Arvicanthis > Arvicanthis niloticus. Next base: position 57,728,359 of record NC_047660.1, on the reverse strand, counting down.
TGTTTTAAGTTTGGAGTTTCTTCTGGTGTTTAATTTACAAAGTGCAAGTTTCAGAATAGAGATATGCAATCTATAAAATGACATGAACATAAATATATGATTGAACACATAACAAATTAGCAATTACTTATTCTTTTTTTTTTTTTTGCTAGTGTTTGGTCTGAATCTATCTATTCAGATGTTTTTGGATGGTGGATATGGAAGAATAAGCCTGCGTGACTTCAATGTGTTCCTAGCAGTCAGTGTTGTTTGGTAGTTCTCTCTCAGGTTCTTGGCTTAGATCTTTAGATGTCCATCCATGTGACAACATACTTTAGTTGAATTTATGACCTCAGAATTCTAGAGTCTCTTCTGTAGCCATTTTCTAACTAGATGAAAAAGCATAGTTGCTCTTAAATTTTTTTGAAAAACAAAAGGTGTGGTGATGGTGCTCAGTGGGAGAGCCCCTTGTCGGCATGTACTGAGAGGCCCTGGGCTCTGCCTGCGGCACTAGAAATGCAGGTCCCCGTTCTCTTTTTCTTTAGTTTATCCACCTCTTAAGTCTATGAAATCCTTTTTAATTTGACCTCAGAGGGAATCAGATACAATAGTTTTAGCTCAATGAGTTATTGTAAGAACATTTTACTTTTTTATAAATACCTACTACTTGATATTTGTATCCTAATACTTTAATGATTCTCCATGACTTTCTGACAAATGTTTCTAGACTGTATAATTTAGATCTGAACTTGGAAGATGAAATGCTTTACTACTGTTAAAATTTTGTATTAAACACAATAAACCTTTCTTGAAATGTGCTTTGTAGCTTGATAACTTAGCTGTTTCTTTTTTCTTTGCCAGAAGAGTTTCTGAACATGGCCTCTAGTAGTCACCATTTCAGCCATGTCTTCAGTTCATGACTAGGAATGTGTTCAAACATTGTCTTACCCCTATGAAACTATATAGTGTCTACCTGACACTAACCTAAGCCTTATTTCATTTTTAGAACAGTGGGAAGACACAAAAATATCCTTGATTACAGATATTTTTTGTGTTATATTGCCATTATTAAAGCAAACATGGGTATATGTGCTGACATTTGGAATAGTGGGTGGGTAAAGGGTTTTGCATTTCAATCAGATTTTGACTACCATATTTTCTCTTCAATAACAGGCAGTATTGATGAAAAGGTAGCAATAAATTGGAATCGTGGCATTTTGTACCTTCAAATTTTAACCTGAAAAGGCTGGTTCGACAAGAATAAATCTCAAATTACAATGGCAATACTAATGATTTAGAGTTAGTGGAAAACTGTAAATATACAGTGTTAGTAAAAACAAATCAATTTAGTCAAGTTAGGTTAAAGAAAATTGGAAAATAAACTGGAAATGAGTTACCCTATATAAAAAAAATAAGTGAGTTGAATTCTTTGACCAAGTTGATCAATCCAGAAAATAATTTCAATGAAAAGTCAACAGTTTTGAGTATGTTCTTAAATATAATTGAGATGAGTTGAAATCATGGTCTCTTAATATTCAGTTACTGACTCAAATTTGAAAATGAAGTCTCAAAAGGAAATCTATTTAAAAAAAAATGTCATGAGCCAGGCAAGGCATGATGACATGCCTTTAGTCCTAGCACCTGGGGAGCAGAGGCAGGCAAATCTCTTTTGAAGCCAGTATGGTCTACAAAATGAATTTCAGCCTAGCCAGGGATTAAAAAGTAAGACTGCATGCAAAAAACAACAACAACAAAAGTCATTGCCAAGCCTGGGGTGCACACCTATGATGCTAGCCTTTTGTTTAAGGCAGGATCATGAGTTATACAGTAACCCTGTCTCAAAAGCAAAACAAGCTGGGGGGTGGTGGCGCACACCTTTGATCCCAGCACTTGGGAGGCAGAGGCAGGCGGATTTCTGAGTTCTAGGCCAGCCTGGTTTACAGAGTGAGTTAAAAAAAAAAAAACCCAAAACAAAAAACAAACAAAAAAAACCCAACAACAAAACCAAGAGAAAGGTATGATGCCTTTATTTGAAGTTGTGAATAAGTTTCTACGTGAAGTTTTGTTATTAAAGGAATGCTTTGTAATTAACTACCTCTTTGTATGCCTCAGGTACATTTCTATAAAGCCTGACAATCGAAAATTGGCCAATGGAACAAATGTCTTGGGCCTACTGGTTGACACTTTATTAAAGGACGGCTTTCGTCTGGTCAGCACTAGAACACCGGCCTCCGGAGACAAAAGTGAATGTTATGTCTTTGAAAGGATAAAAAGCCCTCAAGTCCTTGGGATGAATAAAACACCCAAATCAGAAATTACCACCATGCCACTGCCATCTCAGAAGTGACACTGTTCTTTGGAAATTCCATATCGGGGCATGCATGTCACAGTTGTACTCGGTCTAACTTTGGGTTCCCCAGCAGTGCTTAAAGCCATCCTGCCTGTTCTCTTAAAGCAGCACTGCACTTTGTGCTTTGGCACTTGCTCCTTTCGCCATGAACTATCATACCTTGTAGAAATAGGCTCTGGACTTGGACTGTGTCTAATCCCAGTTTACTCATTTATTAGCTATGTAACATTTCTGGGTTTTAACTTTTATCTATTAACTGGGGACAAAAAAAAGTCTCTCCCCTCATAGGGTTATGAGGGTGGTGGTTAAAGTCCTCATTATGTTGCCTGGCATGTGGTAGGCATTCAGTAACTGTTATTAATGATAATGATCATGGGTCACTTGCTTTCAAACCCATCTTTTCTCCAGAGCCTTGTCTTTTCCCTTGCCTTTTGTTTCTCTGCAATGTTAGTGCCTTAGGGTTTTATTGCTGTAAGGAGACTCCATGGCCATAGCAACTCTTATAAAGGCAAACATTTAATTGGGGCTGGCTTATAGTTTCAGAGGTTTAGTTCATTATCATCACAGTGGTAAGCATGGCAGTATCCAGACAGACAAGATGCTGAAAGAGCCAAAGAGCTGTACATCTTGATCCTTAGGCAACAGAAGGGAACTGTGTGTCACACTGAGCATAACTTGAGCATAGGAGACCTCAAAGCCCACCCCTAGAGTGACATACTTCCTCCAGCATTGCCACACCTAATAGTGCCACTCTCTATGGGCCAAGCATTCAAACACATGAGTCTATTGGGGGCCATACTTATTCAAACCACCACAGTCAGTGACTGAACCCTCATGCATACGAAGTAAGACCTCTAGGACTATGACTGTACCCCTCAGCAGATAATCCTTCTGTATAGACTTATATATCATCATAAAACCAGGTCTTCTTCACTTAAATATAAGTTTTATGAAAAGTTTCTAATGCTACTATACATACAGTAATGTGCTAAACTTATCATACAGAAGCTACATTTGGTGAAAAGCTTTGGAACAATATTTAAAATACACATAACTTTCTCTTGTGTTTTGTGTTAAACACTTAAAAGAGAAAGTATTTCATCAAAAGGCTCCTAGTGCTTGCTTATAGTTGAGTGAAAAGCTGTTGGGTGTACACACTTCAAAGTATGCAAGTCATTCAAGGACTTATTTTAAATATTTTTCTTAGGTAGGGTTACTAAGGCTGTGATGAAACCCCGTGACCAAAAGCAAACTGTGAGAAGAGTTTATTTAGCTTACACTTTTGTGGGGGTCCCTGCAAATACCAGGGCTGGTAGAGTAACCATCCATGTGAGGCAAGGAGATCAAGTTCAACATGATTTAGAGAGCTGAGCCTGTGTTGGTTCAAACTTGCGTCTAAAACCAGGCAGTTTATTTTGGTCATATCTCAGTACAGTACAATATTGGAAAAAAGTTTTCTGGTGAATGTAGGCCTCAGCTCTTACTTCTCTGTGTAAGCTGAGTGGATTGCAATCATTACGTTTGATTCCTTGACAGCAGCACTTGGTTACCTGGCTTACAACAAGTTCTAAGTTAAAGAATAAAAGTTCAAAGTTTAAGACACAAGTTTTACTGTACCAACAAAGCTGGTGAACCTTCAGGTTCAGAAAGATAACTCAAGGGGGTGCATGCCTTCAGCATAGAAGATTTGGGAGGTAATACCATGACTGGTCCTACTGGAGGTCAAAACGTTCCTGTGATGGGGCTCACATAAAATACAATGAAGGGATTGGAGACAATGTGGGACATCTGAGCATCAAGGAAAAAATAAATGTAATGGACAGATTTGATGCTGTATTCCAGCATGCTGTGATGTTACCTGATCATTTAACTAGAATGTCACCCATTCTGATTGGCACACTGACTTCTAAATGTAGTACCTTGCAATTCACAGCTTTCATATTCATGTATCAACCTTGCTATTGAAACACTGTGGTGCAAATCTGTTGAAAGAAGCAGAGGGAGTGGGAGGAGAGAAAGAAGGAAAGGCTAAACCAACACAAAATAAGCATTGAAAAGGAGGAAGCCATAGCACACACCTTTGATCCCAGGATGGGGGAGGCAGCGCTCTGTGAATTCAAAGCCACCTGGTCTATAGAGCGTGTTCCAGGACAACCAAGGCTACATGGAGAAACACTGCCTTGGAAAAAAAGAAAAGGGGGGGGGGGAAAGAGAAGCCATACCTCAAAGACTTCATGTGTATGCCCATGATTGTGGCCAGTCTTGTGGTATAGCAACAAGGCCTACTGTTTCATATTGACAGAAGTCTACTACTGTATTACCCTAACTATGAAAAACTTGGTAAAAACGTTCCTAAGTTTACAAATTTGTGAAAAATTTGTTCCTAAGTTTACAAATTTGTGAAATCTAGATTGTGGGAAAGAAAAACCCTAACCTTTAAAGAGTACCTCAAAAAGTTACTTATAAGAAGTAGAATAATTGAAGTAATGTTTAGATCAGTGACTATAGTATTGGTCCAAAAGCAAGAGATAGTCTAAGAATGAATTCCTGTTTTGATAGCATCCATCTTTTCATTTCTGTAGAACTGGCAACTTCCTTTTTTAAAAATCTTGCTGTCCTGATGTATATGGTATATATGATATAATCCACCTGCCTCTGAGTGCTAAGATTAAAGATGTGCACCACCACTGCCTGGCTGAAACTTATTTTAGTGTATTATTTTAGTTTAGAGAAGGATGTATTAGGTAGACTTTTCTTACACTCTACAGGAAAGTATTCTTATTTTGGTAAATTTTTGCAGTGTGTGTGATTTAACTAGTTGGATATAACTGACATACATATAATGCTGTTTAATTCTTTATGGTGTTTGTTGATAAGACTAATAAAAACTGGTTAAGTAAGACTATTCTCAGTTTAGCAAGGACTAAAACATGAAAGGCTTAAGATGATAATAACATGTTCTTAGTCATTCACATTTGCAGATGACAATTTTGAGTTTAAAAATAGAACTCTCTTTTTAATGCCTATATTATGAATTGTGCTGGTAACTGTAGAGGGACAGGGATTTTTGTTCTGTACAGTAAGGTTCTCCAATGCTAAGAATATTACTTAGCACACAGTACATATCAATAAATACTTATTGCAAAATGACTGTTATATATTCCCATGGATACATACCCAAGTATGTATGTATGCATATATGTATGTATGTATATGTACATGTATATATATAGATCTAGTTCCTGTAACTCTGTAGACCAGGCTGGCCTGAAACTCAAGAGATTTACCTGCTTCTGCCTCCTGATTGCTAGGATTAAAGGTGTGTGCCACCACTTCCCTGAAAATGACTATAATTTAGAAATATGTATTCCTCATTAGAGAAAGTGTATTTTCAGAATGAGCAGAGTTCATTATTTTAGCACTTATCCCATTTGGAAACATCTGTCATCTCAGTGACCTCCTTTGTTTCACTGTATTGAGTGGGATAGTAACTGAGATATTGGCATGAGTCTTTCAGAAAGAGAGGTAGACATTTTCATATAGTCACCAATTAAATCTTCTTCATGGAATTCACTTATTTTTTACATACTTATTTATGTGCACTTAATGCCCAAGGAGGCAAGATGGTGTTGAATTTCCTGGAACTGAAGTCACAGGTAGTTGTGAATCACCTGACATGGTGTTCTGGGAACTAAATTGGGTCCACTGGAAAAGTATTAAGTGCTTTTCACCAGTAAGCCATCTCCCAATCCTCAAATTAATTTTAAGTTATAAGAAAATAATGACAAAAAAAAATCTATCTTGTTTAGTGTCTCAGTTAGGATTTCTGTTGCTTCAAGGAACCACCATGACCAAACAAAAACCAAGTTGGGGAAGAGTTTACTTAGCTTATACTTCCACATTGCTGTTCATCACTAAAGTCTGGACTGGAACTCACACAGGAGGTAGGAGCTGACGGAGGTGAATGGAGGAGTGCTGCTGACTGGCATGCTCCTCATAGTGTGTTCAGTTTGCTTTCTTACAGAACCCAAAAGACCACCAGACCACTGATGGCCCACCCACAAGGGGCTGAGCCCTCCCCACTGATTACTGAGAAAATGCCTTTCAGCTGAATCTCATAGAGGCATTTCCTCAAGGTTCCTTTCTGATGATTCTAATTTGTGTCAAGCTGACTCAGAACCTACCTAGTACATCCAGCAGCACTGAAAACCTTGATAGAATAAACCCCAAATACTATCATCTCATCTAGCAAGTAATCATTATAATGGCATCTTAAGCTTTGTAGTCCTAATAGAACCATTAATAGTTGGGCCTCTTGTATTTTCTCACTTAGGTTTGGTTTGTTCAAGTTTCTTTCCATCACCCAGTTTTATTTCTGACTAGGCATGGAAGATTTTAGCTTCTGACTCTTCTTGAACCTCTGTGACTTATAACATTAATTAGAAATTCTTCCTATAAGAGTTTTCTGAAGGGTGCTCCTAAAACTTAATTATTCTTGGGTTAAACACTGTAGTCCTTACATTGTGATAAACCTAATTTGAGCTGCCTTTAAAATACACATGAAACCAAGGATCTTAAGGAGAAGATTGTTGAGGACAATTTAAATACAGAGCTTCCTCACTTTTGATTTTTTTCTATACTGCTTGTACCTGACACAGGAGTTTTATGTTGGTGCTGATTCTCACAAATAACAGAAACAGTTACAGTAGAGGTATCTATAACTAGAGATTCTGCTAGTTGCTTTGTTGTTAAGGAAAACAACAAAGATTACCAAGAACAAATTTTAGTAATGTAGGACCTACTATATAGAAAGTTGCAGAAATTTATCTTCCTGGTGCCAAACTACACCCCAGAGATAGCCATGTAGATTTAAGATTTATTTTCAATCATTTACCTTTTTAAAGGCTTATTTTATGTATGTAAGTGTTGTGCTTGCATGTATGTCTGTGCACTGTGTGTGTTCCTAGTGCTCAGAAATCAGGTCCTCTGGACCTGGAGTTAAAAGTTGCCAGTTACCATGTGGGTGCCGAGAGCTGAACCTAAGTCCTCTGTAAAAGTAACAAGTGCTTTTAACTACTGAACTGTCCTGTTACAAAAACGTGGAATCCTGATTTCAATAACTGAGGTGTTTTTTTTTTCCTCCCCAATTTATTTTTGGAGAAACATATTTAAAATTATTTAAATTTATTTTTGGTCATCTTCTGGAATCTCTTACTAAATCTCCTTGGAAATACCACAGTTGAATTTGTTTGTTTATTTAATTTGGGTTTTTTTGTGACAGAATTTCTCTTTGTAACAGTCTTGGCTGCCTGGAATTCTTGCAGACCAGGGGTAGCTTTTTACTCACAGAAATCTGCTTGCCTCTGCTTCTCAAGTGCTGGAATTACAAGTGCATGCTACTACACCTGGCTAAATTTCTTTCTTTTATTACAGCTCTTTAGTCAGAAAGATCTTTGTCTTAGTGTTTCTTGAACCTGGAGACTGGTACCTCTCCCCACTCCCAATTCCCATTACTTGGCTTTCCACTTGAGAAATTAAAACATAAACTTCAGTCTTTTAAACTGATTAAAGTTAGATTTTAATTCCTCAAATTTATTTTTTATTTATTTATTTATTTTTTTTGGTTTTTCGAGACAGGGTTTCTCTGTGTAGTCCTAGCTGTCCTAGAACTCACTCTGTAGACCAGGCTGGCCTCGAACTCAGAAATCTGCCTGCCTCTGCCTCCCAAGTGCTGGGATTAGAGGCGTACGCCACCACCGCCTGGCAATTCCTCAATTTCTTAAAACAGTAAAGTTTTAACACATTTTGCTGATAGACCCTTTTAACTGACACAGTGTAGTGATTTTCAAATACTTGAGATACACTTTTACCAAAACAAAACAAAACAAAACAAAACCACCCCAAAAAAACCCCTCCATTTTGGGAATATTTAACATTTTATGTTTAATAAGCTTATTTTCATAAGTGTTTATAACTACATAAGATTATATTCAATTTCTTTAAAGATTTATTTTATGAAGGGTTTTGCCTGCGTGTATGTATGTCTGTGTATCCCATGTTTGCCTGGTGCCCTTAGAGATCAGAGAACATCAGGTCCCATGGAGCTGGTGTTACTGATGGTTATGAGCCCGGATGTAGGTGTTGGAACTGAAACTTGGTCCTCTATAAGAGCAAGTGCTTTAAACCTCTGAGCCATCTCGTTTGTCCTATAAACATTTTTATTTTTAAAGAGTAAGAATTACTGTCAGTGTGGTGGCGCACGCCTTTAATCCCAGCACTTGGGAGGCAGAGCCTTTAATCCCAGCACTTGGGAGGGATTTCTGAGTTCTAGGCCAGCCTGGTCTACAGAGTGAGTTCCAGGACAGCCAGGGCTACATAGAGAAACCCTGTCTCGAAAAACAAAAAACAAACAAACAAACAAACAAAAAGAATTACTGTCCGTATTAAAGAGCTTCAGTGAACTTGTCTACTCTTAATGGATTTATTTGAATCACTGCCAAATTTGTCTCTTTATCCTGAACTTTTCATAGTCTTAGCTTGGGAAAGCCAATGACCTTAAATCAAAGCATTTTAAAAATAAATGCCTATATTCAGTTCAAATGTAATATTGTAAAAAAGGAGCTGTTTCAGATGGTTTCTCATAAGCTGGTCATCCTTCAGTAATATTACCATCAACCTTCTTTTAGAAATTGCTTTTAAAAATTATATCACCTTCCAGAATAAGAGCACATGATTTTTGCACCCCCTTTTATCTTAATGTTCCATATATTTTTTTACTTTGAAATGTTTATTAATTTATTCTTGCACAACCAACTTTCTTATTGGAGTCTGAGCCTATGTAACCTCAGATAGGTTACAAACTGTGATCCATCCCTCCCTCCCTCCCTCCCTCCCTCCCTCCCTCCCTCCCTCCCTCCCTCCCTCCCTCCCTCCCTTCCTTCGCCTCCCAATGGCTAGGATTACAGGCAAGTATCACTTTGCTCCAGGATCAGTTCCATTCTTATTGCTACTATTTGGTTTAGATTTTCTTTATTCTTAGGATACTACAATAATCATGTCCAACTTTCTTTTTGTTATGGGTGCTAGTGATCAAACTCAGGGCTTTTGTGTATGTTAGGCAGACATTTTACTAACTGAGCCACATCCCTAGCCTCAAAGACATTACTATGGGCAACTGCCCAATTTCCATATAAGTGATTCAAATTACTTACAGTTTTGTACTGAAGGGGATTAACTCATGTGGTACTTTGTCTACTAAGTGAGCTGTTGCCAGACATTGTTTTGTACAATGTCTTTTCTGTTTCTAGTTTCCTTCTTCACATGCTCTAAGTGGTTTCCTCAATTCTCCAACACCTCAAACCCTACCCTCACCTTTTTGTGGGGACGGGGTGTGTGGTATCCATGGTTTCAAAATTCACATCTAGAGAACAAATCATAAAGAAGATTAAGATAGAAAGGAAACTGTTTTACCACAGAAACTACTTGTTGGTTTGATACTTGACATTTGGATAAATAATTATGTCAAACACCTTTTAATATCAAACATAAACCAACAGGAATAGGCATACATATATAGTTATAAAACTATATATATACACATACATACATACATACACACACACACACACACACACACACACATATATATATATATATATATATATATATATATATATATATATATATATATAAGGGATGAAGGTGTAGCTCAGGCGTAGCATGTTTTCCTAGTGTAACTGATGCCCTGGAGTTGACTCCCAGTAATCTCTACATTGTATAAACAAAGCCATGTTACAAACCATTGTGTAGATGGCATTATAGGTCATCAACAAAAGTGATTTTTGATAATTCAACCCCTTTGATTGATACAATTTCTCAGTTCACAACAAATATATTTTAACTGAAATGACTTGTAATTTGAAATATTTGTTGTGCATCTTTCAAATTAGTTGGGAAATTAGTACAGTTTTTATTAGTTTGCTTAAAGGAGTTGAACCCTTAACGCCAAATTAGAATCTCATGTGTCTGCACATGCATTATACTTTATAAGAATTTATCGTAAGACCTTATAAAATTAATAGCACTTTAAGATGACACTGAAATACTGCAGTTCCTACTAATGCATTTAGACATTTGAAAGTTAATACTGAATGAAAACTTCACTTAACTGCACTGCATAATTCCCTACTAACCAGACTAAATATTTTGTCTGATAAAAATATAAAAGGTTTTATTTATTTATTTTCCTGTTTGGTGATTGCTAGATTTTATTTAATTACTTATTTTTTTTTGAGACAAAATCCTGTTATGCTTTCAGTTCAAATACTAAACTTCAGGGGTGCACCAACAACACATGTTTTCTCTTTTGTACCTATTCTCCAAGGTGCAGCAGAAATAATTTTTTTTTTCCGTTTCAAGGAAAAAAAATAACAAATGCAAGTTTTGTATTATAGCCAGTTAAACATAAAATTCCAGACTTGTATGGTGACATTTTCCATGTAGCTTCAAGTTACCCCTTTTGCTTCTGTCATGTTAATATATATATGTATATATGTGTATATATATGTATACACACACACACACACACACACACACACACACACACACACACACACGCACACACACACGGTATGTTTTTTGGAAGTTGATCCTTGTTTAGGACTAAAAGTTTCAGGATATGATGGAATCCAAATTCTCAAATTTGGTTAACCTTCTCAGCTAACCAGGAGCACAGCCAATTTTCAAGACAACCCCGAATTCTAGGACAGAAAAGTTTAAACTTGTTTACATTGTTATTTCCTTGGAAAAGTTACCAAGCCACCCACGTATTTCCTTAGTAAACTTTTCCCTACAAATCTATGCTTTTTAGTGCTTGAGAATAAAGCCCAGGGCCTTGCACATTTAGACAAGTATTCTTCTAAGCTACATCTTCAACCCACAAATGACTTACACTGTATCATGCCCATTCCTTTATTTTCATATCCTTCCTTACTAGGAGGGAATCTTTTTAAAATTAGATATCCTACTTATTTACATTCCAGATGTTATCCCCTCCCCACCCCCAGGAACTCCCTATCCTGTCCCCCCCCCACTAGGAGGGAATCTTAAACTTCTCAGACATGCTCAATTATTATGCTAAGGAAATACATCCCGGTGACATTAAAGACTAGTAACAGGCAAGTGTCTTTGAACAAAGTAACAAGTTAGATCAATGAATAATTGTACATGCATTGTTGAATGAGAATAGAAGCTACATTGTCTGAGACCTTTAAAATAAGGTTACAAAAAGGATCTTGCAGATTCTTATGTGTAGAATCTAAACAATCTAATGGATATTTGTTTCACTTTGCATATTATTCTGTAGGTTCTTTAAATTCTAATTTTTAAAAAACCTAGCACGCTTTTTTCCTCAAAGGAATAACAGGTTGAAAATAGTATGAAATAAATTAACTTAAAAACCTCCTCTTACTATTTCTGTAATAATTCTCATGTTTTCAATTATGAGAAAATAAATTTAAAATACCAATAAAAGTTAAAAAATATAAATGTTTATGATTTGCCTTTTGAAGTTGCTGTTAAACATGAGTATTAGGTATTAATATCTACTATGTTATATCAAGTATAACATATATCTCAGCATATAACCTTAAATCTAAAATTACTATATAGCAATTTATAGAATATTATCTATTACATACATGAAAATCAAGGCAGAATAATACCCTAATAGGATATTTTAATAATCCTTAATAAAAGAATTACAATAGTAATCTTTGTTGGTTGAGGCAGGAAGACTGCCATGAATTAGAGGCCAGCCTGAGTTAGAGATGAGATCTGGTACTAAAATAAAATAGAGGCAGGAGGATCTTTATGAATGAGTTCTAGGCCAACATAGTCTACAGAGTGAGATTAGGCTAGCCAGGTTTACACAGAAAGAACCAATCTAAAGAAACAAACAAACAAACAACAACAACAACAACAAAACTCAACCAACCAACCAACCAACCAACCAACCAACCAACCAATCAAGACTTGGTTGAATAAACTCTATTGAGCTATTACAAAACAAGAACCTAACTGATGTATTGAGAAACTTAATGTTAAAATCTTACTTCAAAGCAACAACACTTTATACTGTTTTGTCATAAAATAAATAGCATTCATATCAGAAAAATTACAAAGGAATAAATCTGAAGTAAAACATTTTCTTGCCAGCTAGAACAAGTGAATTTGGGAGTAATTAACTATATAGAATAGAAGCCATAACATGAAATCAATCCAAGAGATTTTTATTAGTAAATGAATTTTCATAATAAAGTTTATTAAAAAAAAAGTGATTAAGCTTCGAGCATTAGTGAATTTGTACAACTGGGTCCTAAAAGAAAAGTAGAGTTCAGAATCAAGATTTCCAAAAGCAGGGCAAACATGAATGCTATGGATTAAGGCTGGTAAAACCCAGTCTTGGTACTCTGGGTCGGGCAAGCTGGTAAAAGTCAGTATGGGAAAGCACCAAGAACATAAATACATTTCTTAATTAGGCAAAAAGAATTTCTGGTTCCATCTGGTTTACCTGTGTAGCTCTGGCTGCCCCTCAAACTTAGAGATCTGCATGCCTCTGCCTCCCAAGTTCCAGGATTAAAGGTGTGCACCACAACATCCAGCAAATATATTAATACTTTAGGTTTTTAACACTGTTCTCCTGACCCATACTAAGATCCCAAAGTACTTAATACATTTAAAACCTTTAATCTTGAGTTGGTAGCAAAACTGGAATTCCTTATATCGAAAGTGCTTTAGTATTTTTGCAAGAACACCTGGGAACCAGTTTTATTCTTCTAGACTTTTGTGAAGGTTTAAAATAGATATATTACCATAGATTCTGTTACCTTTGAAATTCTAGAAATAAGCGTTGTGAACTTTATTCTACTATGTCATCTTTATGAGAATTAAAGAACCCGTATAAGTATTTTTTATACATGAAATATTGTTCCACAATTTTCATATTTATCTTGTCCTTCAGTGAAACTGTGACCTATAAATTTTACTTAACTGAGGAGTGAAAATTCCTATTGAACACGTAATTTTATACTAGCTGACCAACAAGTTGTTCTTATTTGGCTAGCCAAACTAATAGTTATTACTGAATTCTATTAAATAACAGAACTAACATATTTACTAAATGGAGTATGGATGGAAAGCCCTATTTAAAATGTCAGTCATTAAATGAGCTAAGATATCCTGGGCTCAAGCATATTTCACTAACAGGCTAGTAAGAAATACAGAATCATATTATTATGACATAATAAACCTAGTTGCATATAGTTAAGGCTACTTTTTTGAATCAATACCCAAGAAAATTTCTATAGACTAAGGAGGACTTTCCATAGAAATTAGATTTACTGTGAAAGGCAGAATGAAAGCAGGAATTAAAGCATTTCTAGAAGTTGACAAAAGATACTCAGAATGCATACTGAGTATTTGTAAGGAGTGTAGCTCATTAATGCAAAGGTGTGTTAGACAATGATAAGCTCCCAGAAGATGTCATGTAATTAAGTGGGATAAAACCTACATGCTTTAATATCTAGAAATGAGTAACTATGACCTATAAGTAGCATATATTTATTGAGGCAAATATTTTCTTAGGTAAAGATTATGCTACTGTGGGACCTGACAACAATCTGAACAGTGGGTCATTTAGTACCACTGGGAAATATTCATGACAACCTATGTTGACACTGGCTCATACAAGCTTACCTTACAGGCATTCTTTATCACCTTCCTTATTTCTATCACAGTAAGTACTGGGTAGTGAAGACCTGAATTTGATCCCTGAAAGAGCAATACTTTCTATTTTTAGGGTAAGAATTTTGATGTTCAAGCTGATGTATCACATTTCTTCATTTCCAGAGGACTTTAAAATGTTTTTCCTACCTCATCAATTCTAAGGTCCTTATGACATAGTTATTACCAGAATGCACACTCCATAGTTGGTAGACGGGCTTTTAGAGTTTATTTGCATCCCGGAAGCTTACTTACCTCAATTTTGTCCTTCAGTGAAATAAATAATTTTTTTCTCCTAACAGGCCTTGTAGTTCCTCTGGCTGCTTTTCAAGACATTCTTTCAATACATTGTTGGCTTACACCCACACTCTACATTAGCCATATACAAAAGACTTTCAATCACAAACGGTTTTGGAAAACAAATGTTTATTAGCAATAATTTAATTTGCATAAATGAAAATTTGTATGCTAGTTTTTCACTATCTTCAAATTTGATCCTTCAATTTGACTATACAGAAACCAAGGCATTCTGGTATAAGGAAGCATGTATTGAAAGAACTATAGTTTCTTACCAGAAAACAAGTATCTGAGACGAGGACATGATTGCTCCAAGGTATGGCTGAGGAGAGGGTTTTTATTGTAGATTATGAAGGAGAGCACAGTCAGGGACATCTAGAAGAGTCCAGGGTAGGGAGAGAAAGTATGGCCAGCAGGAATGAATGGGCCATGGGGGTGGGGGAGTGAGAGGCTAAGACCGAAAGTCAAAATAGTACATGGCTCATATGGCATGGTTACATAGAAATGAAAAGCTGAGGGAAGGGAAGCCCATGATTTGGACAACTTTAGGGTAGGGGTGGGGTGAGAAAAGTTGCAAAGAGCTAGCATGGCAGCATGGATTCTGAAATAGGTACTTTCTAGGCTGAGGGCTTGGAGGCCAGCATGCTCTTTGGTATGGTAATGGACACCACTTAGCCATTTGTCCCCAGTTTCTTATAGACAGGGCACTCTTAAAGCCATTACAAAACTTTCTTGAGTTATACCAATACAGAACTTCTAGAGAAAATATTTAAAAACATTGCAAAATTCTCAAGTTACACCAACATACCACTTTCTAGGGAAAAACATTTCTGATTGTATTTTCCTTTTTCAGAAATTAGCCTGATCTCAAACCTGAGCTGTTCCTACTACAGATATACAATCTAAAATAGACAAATTATTGACTTATAAAACTACAAATTCCTTGCATTTTAGAGGCTCCCAAGCAAATCAGAATGATTAATTTTTAAAATCTTATGACAGTTATTATTGTAAAGCTTTTCCTTTTGGGCCTTCTCTTTTTACTTACTTTTTCAGTTCTCCGGGGCAGGGTTCTCTCCGCATAGCCTTGGCTGCCCTCAGAGATCCACCTGTTGCTGCCTCCCGAGCATCAGGATTAAAGGTGTGTGCCACCATGCACGGTTGAGTCTTTTCTTAAAGTAGACTCTAACTTGAAGTTTAATTTAAATTTTTTTTTTTTTTTTAAATTTGGGGCTGATAAGATGGCTCAGTGGGTAAAGGCACCTGATGCCAAGATTGGCAACCTGAGCTTGAATTCAGGAATTCATAAAGGAAGTAGTTCTCTGACCTCTACTCTAATACTGTGGTATGTGAGAAACAAAGCGTGTATGTACCTACTCACATACATATATACAAAATAAAAAAAGTTAAAATTTTTATTTTATCTTTATGTGTATGGAGGTGAGAGAACAACCTGCAGAAACTGGTTTGTCCCTTCTACCATGTTTGTTCCAGGGATCAAACTTGCATTCTCAGGCTTGGTGGCAAGTGCCTTTACCTGCTGAGCAATCTTGCTGACTTTAACTTATAATTTCAAATACACACTTGTTTTTGAAGCAAATATTTCCCAGTTAATCAGATTTTTAGATAAGTGAGGTTTATTAATATAGTTGTGTATCACATTCTTGAGTTTTACATTATAAAAATATAACTTAGATAAATGAATTGAGGGCTGGAGAGGTGGCTCAGGGGTTAAGAGCACTGACTGTTCTTCCAGAAGTCCTGAGTTCAATTCCCAGCAACCACATGGTGGCTCACAACCATCTGTAATGGGATCCAATACCCTGTTCTGGTGTGTCTGAAGACAGCTATAATTGTACTCATATACATAAAAAAAAGAAAAATGAATTGAAACCTTTTTGCTTATTCTAAATGAGTCAGTCATATTCAGAGAAAAACATTCACTGTAATAGGGCAAATATTTACCCAAATTATTGTCATGTTTACTAACATTAACAATTTTAGAACAATCATTAATGTCATGAGGGATGAATAAATATTGGCCTTATGCATGCTATACAAATATTGATTCAAAAATATTTTTACAACACGACTAAACATGAATTTCATTTTGTATTCTGATAAATTAATGTGGTCATTGAAACACAAAACTTAAGGAATGCCTTTCCCTAAAGTACTAGAAGGCATGATAACGGAATGAGCCCACAGAAAAGTTTTTACATTCTCAAGCTCAAATTAAAGTATTTAGAAATCTCATCCTTTTTATATTTGCTTTTATATATGTTTTTCCATTACTATTATACAAGTAGTAACTTTGAACTCACAGATAAATTCTTTTTCTAACAGCTGGGGCTAAGAAGGCTAGGGTATAGCAGCTAAACATATCTTGTTCTTGCAGAAGACTCAGGTTTGACCCAGTCCCATGTGGTGGCTCACAACTGTCCATAACTCCAATGCTAGGGAATCTCATACTTTCTTCTGACCTCCTAGACACTAGATACACAGGTGGTAGACAGATAAGCATGAGGAAAACACACATATAAAAATGAAATCTAAGGGAAAATAAAAACAAAACCTAGCAAAACAAGTCCACACATGTCCAGAAAAGTATGAAGGGAATAACATTAGTTGCCTCTGTCTTTTGTACATTTGAATATGCGGTCTTCAGACACACCAGAAGGCATCTGATCCCACTACAGATGGTTGTGAGCCACCATAATTGCTGGGAACCGAACTCAGGACCTCTGAAAGACCAGCCAGTGCTCTTAACAGCTAAGCCCATAAATCCTATTTTTTTTTTTTTTTTTTTTTAAACACCAGAATCAGTTGCATTGTGTTATCCAGAATTTATAAATAAAAACTAAATCACATTCTGGCTGGGAAGGGTGGTTACATGACTCTAATCCTAGTACTTGGGAAGGAAAGGCAGGTGGATCTTTAAAGTTCAAGACAAGCCTGGTCTACATAGTGAGTTTTAGTCCAGCCAGAGCTTAAAAAAAAAAAAAAAAACCAAAAACAACCCCCCTCCCCAAAAAACAAAACAAACTGTCACCAACCCTCAAAATAGGGTTGTATTTACTTAGTATGCTGGTTTGAATATGCTTGCCCCAAGAAGTGGCACTATTAGTAGGAGTGGCCTTGTAGGATAAAGTGTGTCAATTTGGGGGTGGTCTTGGAGACTCTCCTCCTAGCTGCCTGGTAGTCAGTGTTCTCCTGTTTGCCTTTAGAACAAGATGTAGAACTCTCAGCTCCTTCTCTAGCATCATAGCTTCCTGGGCACTGCCATGCTTCCCACCTTGATAATGGACTGAACCTCTGAACCTGTAAGCCAGCCCCAATTAAATGCTGCCTTTTGTAAGAGTTATCTTAGTCATGATGACTTTCCACAGCAATAAAAACCCTAACCAAGACACTTAGCTTTTAAGCTTCAAAATGACAATAGATATACCTTTCATTTTCCTCTAATACTTTCCTTTTGAGGCCTTGAAGGTTGGAAGAATAAGTGATAGTGGAATCTCTCAATTACGAATTCAAGAAGTAGGGCTTTAGTGCTTACTGCTCTTGCTGAGGATCAGAGATCAGTTCCTAATACCCATGGCAGGGAGCTCATAATGCCTGTAACTTCCAGTTCCAGGGGATCCAATGCCTCTGACTAGTATGCAGTGTATGCATGCATGCGAGTGCACGTATGTACACACACACACACTCAAATTTTAAAAATGAATGCAACAATTCTTGAAATCTTTTCATTTTGCTTTAAAAACTTACAGCAAAAATAATTGAAGCTAATTTTAGAATTATCTAATTTTGAAATGATTTACCTAGTTCTAATAGTTAATTCTCAATTGTAACTCTTAAAAATCTCTGCATAGTGCCGTTTCTTTTTTTTATAAATTCCACAATGGGAGTGACTGTGAGGTGACATGACTTCAAATGATTTTTAAAATTTTCAAAAATTTCTCTCTCCTCTTCAAATATATACTATTTGTAAGAAAATAAGACTCTGCTTATCCTTAGTAAAATTTCTTACCCACAGTAAACCAGTGATAAATTTAATGAATCTACTTGTAATATTTTATAACCTCAATTTACTTATAATTTGTTCACTCATTCACCTATAAACAGCTGCACAGTATATTAACTTCTGATAATGGACACTTTACAAATGCTTCAGAATGTTCCACTACAAACGCAATAAACACAGGAAATCCACTGGAGTTTATCTACTAAGCTTAAAAATTTGCAAACTGAACTTACTGTAGCTGGTTGAAAAACTATCTGAGAAATGTTATTACTGGCTATCTTACTTGATAAAATACGTTAATATATGAATGTTAGGATTAATGTTTAGGCTAGTGCTCTTGCAGTTCTAGATGTCTTAATTTTGTATTTAAAGTTTAAAATTTCATTTATACTTCTAGTATCTTAAAAGATAATACATGCAATTAAAGGAGGCACAATTATTGATAGAAATGTTAATCTGTCAGATGCATTAAAATAATGAAAAAAATGGCAATGAAAAAGATTTAAAAACTATATATAGTAAAGTTGTACTTTCCTATAATACCATCTGTTCATGGAACAAAAATCCATCTCAAAACCAAACAAAATCCACCACATACACAGATACCAAGTTGTTCAGCTCATGGGAAGAATAGTTAACAGTACGCTGCTGAAGAAACACTTGGCACACATGAGAGATCTGGCCTAAAATTTAAAATGTACCAGAGACAGGGGACCAACAAGGTGGCACATCTAATAAAGGTACTTGCTGTATAACTTGGCGACCTGAGTTTTATCCCTGAAACTCTTTTAAACACTGAAGGAAAGAACACACAAAGTTTGTCCCCTGATGGCCACATGGGACATGCCCAATCATAATAAATAGGTGCGACGTGGAGGGGCCTTTAAAAATAAAAGGCTTAGAGTTAATTATCTGGAAAAGCAAATTTAACAACTTAGAAAGGCTGGTGCATGATATACCAACTGTAGACTTTGAGTTTTATTCTGCAGGAAAGAGCAGTGTTTTAGAAAATCCAGTTAGTGGTACACATTGAAGATGATAAAAATTTTAGATTAAAACAGATGCAAAAAAAAAAAAAAAAATTCCTTGGATGAGATATTGCTAAAAAAGAAGTGAGAAATAACTAGGTATTAAGTACAGCAACAATTCTCAAACTGGAGAAATCAAAAGTCTATGGCTGTTGGGCCGCTGACAAACAAGAACAAATTCAGTGTTTCTTGGAACCACTTACTTTGCCTCTTGCTAAACTGATCAAGAAGAAAATAATTTGAGAGCCAACAAAGCACTATTAATAAAAACCTGGTTAATCACCCATTTAAACATTTTTTCCCCTATTCTCTTAATGGTTTTGAATGGAGGCTCTTAAGTCAGAATAAAAACATTTTCTTCCATCTGCAAAAGCCAAAAAAGCTAAGGAACAGATAATTGTTTAGGTTATCCTAAAGTACCAAGACTGAATTTTCTATTAATGTCTATCTAAGTTACCCTAAAGTACTAAAACCAAATTTTATATTAAACTAAAAACTCCAACACCAGACTTCTAAATATATTTAAAATATATTTTTTCTGTATATGTGGTGGGATATACGTCCTGGGGCATATGCATGCCACAGCTTGAGTATATGGCAAGATGCAATTTATTTGAATCCCTTCTCTCCTTCTATCAAGTAGGTCCTAGGGAGCTGAATTCAATCAGGTCACCAGGTTTGGCTTTGCAGGAACCTTTACTAGCAGACTCATCAGCTCCAACTTCTAACATGTTTACATTCTATTAATTGTAACTCACTCTTTTGTCTCATACATACCCTTTGCTGTTCCTGTAAACACCCCAAATGTGTTAGCTTCAAAATCTTTATATTTGTGATTTCAACTACTCAGAGGTCTTCTTCTGGATACCTTATATAGTTTGCTCTCATTTTTTACTATTCAAATGTTACCTGGGAGGGTTATTCCCCAAACATACTTTAGAAAGTATGTTTGAAAAAATACTGTCAAATAGCAATAACTACCACTCCCATCTTGCCTCCTTAATTTTTCCACAAAACATAAAAACTGTCATTTTTCTCTGCATCCCAGTATTCATCTACTACCCATCAGTACTGTAAACTCCCATGAAAGCCAGGGACTTATCTGTTTGGTTTTGTGATGATCTTTAGCACTGAAATAGAATAAATTTTTATTTCACTATGTAAATACTACAAATCTCAAATATGCTGTCCAGACTGATCTTGAACTCACAGAGACCCACTTGCCTCTGCCTTGAGTGTTTCAATCTCAATTAAAGGTGTGTATCACCATGACTGGCTGTTTTTGTACTTTTTTGGTTTCATTACAACAGGGCTGGGTTTACATGTGGATATCACATCTGACTTCAAATATATTTTCAATGCTATTTAACGTTTTCATACTCAAATATAAAAATTGATATAAAAACCTGCAATTATAGCCCTGGCTGTCCTGGAACTCACTCTGTAGACCAGGCTGGCCTCAGAAATCCACCTGCCTCTGCCTCCCAAGCACTGGAATTAAAGGCGTGCGCTACCACTGCCTGGCCACAATTTCTTTAAAGAAACGATTTAAATTTTCTCTTTATTTCAGCATAATACTAGACTTCATTGATTTACACTAAAGTGGTATTTTAAATATTGTACATGGAAAGTTTACTTATCAGCATTCCTAAATATTGTAATACAAAGTGAAGAAACATGCCAACTATCATTTTCCAAAGGTATTATTTGACAGATTCACCAAAGATAAATGGGGGTGGAGGGTGCTCCACTAAGAAAGATCCACTGAGCACATGCATTAATAAGTTAAGGCTGAGGAACATGTAGCACAAATGCAGCATCATTATTTTTTGGTTTTGGTATATGTTTTAGTAGTAGAGCCCTTCTTGAGGTCCTGGGTTTAATCCCTACACACTAAAAGAAAACAAACAAAACCAAAGCAAAACAAACCAATAACAAAAAGTGAAAGGGTAATAGAGGAAGTGAAAACTGGCATGCCTAGGATGTATTTCATCAATGTACACACTAAGAACACAATCCCTTAAGTTTCTGGTGGAAGAATAAGCTGTACATTAAAAGGTTCCAGGTATTAGAAATAAACTCATTCTAAGCTATCCTTTAACTGCTTCCTAGATGGAATGCATTGATGATCTTTCATTTCTTCTCCAAGATATGTAAGTAGCATATCTAAATATTTGCTGGAGCCAAATCTATTTAAAACAATAAGGACATTTTTCTTTTCTCTTTTTAGATGGTATTTAATGAGAAACAACACTCAGAAAAAAATATTTTTCATAAAGGGATAGTAATATTTCTTTGCAAAAGGAAAAAACCAAAACCAAACAAACCAAATTTTAATTAAAATGCTAACTTGTAAAATTGTACATGTAAAACCCTAGATCACAAAAGAACATCCATATGTAATAATTTTTTGAAAGATAACTAAATTGTTATTAATGTAAATGTGTATAACTTTTATTTTGCTACTAGCTATCCTTCAAAATTAGTAAAAAAGATAGAACTTAACTCTAGATTTTCAAGTCAGTAAGAACATATTTAAAATTTACACTTAAATGTATATTTTAATATACACAGGCTATTTCTTCCCTATGAAAAAATGGAGAAAAAGTTATGTACAATTAATCTTAGTGAGTTTTCTATTGCTGTGAAGAGACACCATGCTTATGTAAAAACGCTTACCTCAATGGCCCACAGTGACTTGTAGAAGAGCCAATATCACTCTTATATAAAAGCTTTACCTTCTAGCCAGTCTATCATCTTTTGCTACTGTAGTTATGGACATCCCCATCGGAAAAACAGTGATTGCTCCTAAAACGGACTCTTATTTTATAATTAATTAAAACAGTTAGTTAAAACTTACATAATTTTACCTTAAAATTAGAATTGAGTAGTGATTCCTTTGAATACAATTCCTTAAAAATTAACTGAAATACTTTTAGGATCTCCACAACACATGATATTGGGTAGAATTCATTAAGAATCTTTAATCTGAAAAGGTAAGAGGTTCCTTGTAAGAAGTAATGACACAGTTAGAGAACATTATTGTGAGATACCTGCATTTTCTTAAACATTTTAAAATAATGACTTAAAAGATTTCCAATAAGGAACATAGGATAGTCAAAAGAACATTTCCTTTGAAATATAATCAAAATATTCTGAATGTATTTATAAAATTAATAACTATGGTAGCTTTAATCTGAAGTTAAATATTAAGTCACGTAAGTCTTTCATACTTTTGACTTGTTAAAAATCTCCTGTTAGCAAGCCAGCGGTGGCGCACGCCTTGGGCAGCCGCCTCCAGAGGGCAGCCGTGCCCTTCTTTCCGAGTTCGAATCCCGTTGTCTCTCCCTCTTCCCGTGTGATTCATGGGAGAAAAAAAAAAATCTCCTGTTAAGGACTTAAACATTTTAGTAAAAATAAGAAAAACAGTAATTATTAAGTTAGAAGACATAGGATTAAGATCCTAGTATGTCATAGCTGATGCTTCCTCAGTTAACCAATGAGAAGATCAGCCACTCTAAGGATTCTTCTACATTTAAAGTTTAGAAATTCAACTTACATACTTTAATGTTCTTCTCCTTCATTTAAAATAAAATATTTAGACATACTAAAGATTGTTATAATCTGTAGTATTTCATACTTTATCTATATCTAAAGAAAACTTCAAGAGAAAAATAATTTTTCTATTATAAGTAATAATCTGAGTCCAAATTCATATAGAATATAAAGACACATTAAAATAAACTGTGGTACTTCCTAAATTCTTTCAAAACCCTTTTACATGGGAGTGCTAGACTGAGCGGTCAAACCTCAGTTGTACTAGGTCTATACTCTAGCACTGTAGTTGTTAAGAAACTCTGGAAAAGTATTCAAGGCTTAACAATTCTTCTGTCAATTCCAGTTGGTGCTTCATTTGTGGAGCCAACCAACCACACATTCAAAACATTTGTGTGGCCAGGCATGGTGGCCCACAGTTTTAATTAAAGAATTTGGGAGGCAGAGGCAAGAGTATCTCTGTGAGTCCCATGGCAGCCTGGTATACATGGTGAGTCCAAGCCAATCAAATTATTTCTTGGGTAAAAACTGCATTTGTACTGAATTGTAGTTTTTTCTTGTCATTACAGGAATAACTTGAATAACACAACCATCCATGTTAACATTCCACTGCACTATACATTAAAAGCAATTTAAAGATAAGTTTAAATATAAGGGAAAACATGCATGGTCACAAGCAGACATTTTATACAGGAGACTCAAGCATTTACAAATCTAGGTATCTAGAAATCCTATAGTCGATTCCTCACAAATAGCAGTAATTATATGTTTTTTCTTTTTTTAAAAGACAGATTCTCATATAGGCCTTAGATTTGCTTTATGGCCAAGAATGACCTCAAGCTTCTAATTCTCTTTTTTCTACTTCCCCAGTGCTGGGATTACAAGTGTGTTCCTGGTATGCAGTGGTAAGGCTAAAACCCATGGCCTTGTGTATGCGAGGCAGAAGCACTCTGCCAACTGAGCTACATTACCGTTCCACAATGATATAGTACTTTAACCAACACAATATGTGGAGAGCTGTTACTCTGACATCATTACAACAGAATAATACTAAACATGATATCACTAATACAATTAGAAAAACTTGAAAACACACAAGTAACATCAATACACATTGAATTATGGTTGTAGAGTATTGCCAACCTTACTTCAGCAGCACAGTCAATACTGGAGATAATTTCAGAATCTTAACGCCAATATTTACGTGCTGCTAAGGCACTGCTGACATTGCTATCATAGGAGCTATGAATAAAAAGACAGGTACTTTCTTCAGAAGATCAGATCCTTGTATTTTGAGGCAGCACAATATGGCCTGCACCTTTTCAAAATCCACAAACCATTATGTGCTGCTACTTTACTCCAAGGTTTTGTTTTTGAAACTCATAGCACCTAAATAGTAATTTACAAAAGTCTCTTTAGGAAAAAAGCAGAATACATAAAAATCCATGTTTGACAAACCTAATACTGGTATGTGCTTAATTTTATAAGTTTTCAGCAGAATAAAATATATTTTCATATCATAAATTTAGTAAGTCTACTGTAAACTTAATACAGTGCTGTAATTTATAGTAATCACGAAATAAGTCGTTTTCCATGCCAACTTAATAAGAATATAATTTATTAAACTAGCCAAACTTTTGAATGTATTTAACATATGAAGCAGTTACAAAAGTTGGTTTTTACCTTATTAAGAGTAGCACACCTTTCAAAGCCAAATTCACAGGATAAACCTTTATGTTAAAGGACAAACATAAAATATATAAGAGCTCAGTTTCAAGAAATTTATACTAGAAAAATACTTAGAACCCGCGCACATGAAATACATTCCCCAAAATATACAACCCCCAATATACACATGGACACTCAAAATTTGTCTCCATATTGAAACAGTTATTTTGAGTTCACTGTCATTTATTATCTAGAACAGGAGTTCTGTAGCACAAGCCTAAGTTAACCATTTGTATGTTTTTCATTAAAAAGGCTATTCCTTTAAAGGTATACCATTTTACACAATAAGACAAATTTATACAATAAAATTTGCATTCTGATCTAATTGATTATAGAAAGCATAGTCATCTTCCATCATTCTGTTTATGAGCACAGTCTTATTCCATTTAAGTTTTGTCTTTTCTCTATTACTAAAATGTATGTATATAATTTATGAATAAGTCAATTATGGTGTCACCCATTTCTCTATTATTGCCTGCAAATTTTAACACAATTTTTAACATCTATTTAAAATATATCAACCCACACTTGAATTTACAGTGTGCTAGTTTGTTTTCCATTGTTTTGAAAAACATTATGATCAAAACCAACCCGGGAATGAAAGGGTTTATTTCATTTTACAACCTAATGATCATCATCATGAAGGGCTGAAATTAAAATCAGGAACTAGGAGGCAGGAACTGAAGCACAGGCTGTAGAGGAATGTTGCATACCGGCTTGCACTGCTTGCTCTCTCATACTACACAGGACCTTTTGCTCAGGGTTGATGCTGCCCAGTGGGTTGAGTCCTTCCATATCAAGTATTAATCAAGAAAATGCCTCCAAGATATGTTCACAGGACAATCTGATAGAAACAATTCCTCAACTGAGATTCCCTCTTTCTAGATGTCTGTTAAGTTGCTAAACTAACCAGCACAATCAGTTACATGAAAATTTAGGCTCTCCTCAAACCTACTGTGTAGTTAAATTTTAAACATGTTTTAAAACATACATGGCTATCTTCACTTAAGTATTTTACTGAACACCTAATCTATGTAACCACTCTCCCATTTGTTACACAGTAGTTGCTACAGTGGTGTACAAAATATACTTTTCTCTTTAGAAGGACTCTAGAATGATCTAAATTATAAGAAACACCATGAATTAACTATTCAAAACCATATGTTGATCTAGACATGGTAACACACCCTTATAATATCAACACTTAGCACAAGGATCAAGATTTCAAGGTCATCCTTTGGTACATAATAAATCCAAGGACATCCTAAGCTACATAAAACATTGTTACAAACACACACATATCAACCCCACCTCCCTCCTATACCATTCTGACCCTATACAGTACATAGAGACATTAATTATTCCAATCTCGAATGAATGATTTAAAAATCAAGTCAATCTTTTGCATGCAAACATCTGTATTTTGTAAGCCAAGACAAGTAATCTTGAAACAGAATGAGTATTCATATTCATACTTATAAGAAAATTACATTAAGATATGCTCTTATTTCTAAAAACTAGTCTACCATACATAAAAGTTTAGCAATGTATGTACTTTAAGGGGTTAAGTTTTTGTAGCATCAAGTACATCCATATTCCAAATACTGTAACTCTAAACTTTTCACTTCTGATAACCTTAATCATTAAACACTTAACTGCCCATTCCTCTTACCTTAGTCCCAAGAAACTAACTTTCTACCCAGTCTCCTGAATTTGTCATATCCCACAATTAAAGAGAACTTATGTTTAACTTTACTTATGAAATCTTCTATCTGTATAATCTCTTGAGTAGAGGCATGAGTCAGCACAACCACACCCTTTACCTGCTGCTAGAGACTCAATTTAGATCCCCATGCTTATAAAGCAAGTGCTTCATCATTCCCTCCCTAGCTCTTACACGTGTGTGTGTGAGTGTGTGTGTCTATGTATGTACCATATATGTGCCTGAGCAGGCCAGAATAAGTTGTCTATAGCTATAGGAGGTATGAGTGCCTGATGTGTGTGCTGGCTGGGAAGGGAAGTTGGGTCCTCTGAAAGTTCTTACCCACTAAGCCACTTCTCCAGCCCTACTTTTTTCTTTAAAACAATGTGTAGTATTTACTATGTATATATGGGTGTACCACTACATACAAGTGGAAGTTAGAAGACAAACTCAGGTATTTGTCCTAACCTTCTACCTCGTTTGAGACACAATCTTGTTTGATGTGCTACTGTGTGGAAGCAACTCCTTCAGTCACTGAGCCACTTCTTCAGCCCCCACTATTTTTTTTTTTTTTTTCATTTTGGAACTTTCTGAAATTTTTCTTTGTTAATGTGTTCCTCTGAGACAGGGTCTCACTCTGTAGTCCATGTCGGCTGAAAACTTGCAATCCTCCCACCTCAGACACTCCTCCCCAACCTGGCACTACAAGCATCAGACACTATCTCTGGGGATACTATTTCTCTGTATCTTAGTTTCCTTCATTTAAAAAAACAAAAACAAAAAAAAAACCCTTCATTTATGTGTGTGTGTGTGTGTGTATGTAATCACCATGTAGGGAAGTTAAAGGATGCCTTGTGGGAGTTGGCTCTCTCACTTTGTTTTTTTGGAGACAGGGTCTCACTGCGTTGCTCTGGCTGACCTGGAATTCTTTCTTTAGACCACTCTGATGATATGCTTGTCTCTGCCTTCTGAATGCTGGCATTAAAGGCACGAGGCACCCTCACCCACTTTACTTTTATTTTTTTTAATGCTAGACATAATGGGAGCAAAGTGGCAACTTACTCAAGTTTTAATTTCTATTTCCCTAGTAATAAGTCAGCTTAGCATTCTTATTATCAGTAATCATGTTATCTTCTTTGGAAAAAATGTCTATTGAAGTCTTCACTTAGTTTTTGCCTATTTGTTGATGGTGAACCTAAATAAATTCTGGCTTAATAGTTAACAGTTCCTACCAAAAACTTGATTTGAAAATATTGTCTTTCATTATGTCTGCCTTTGTGTTTTGTTTAGAATTGTTAATGTACAATTTTTACATTTTGAGGAAGTTTATACAATTTGTTGTTGCTTGTATTTTTGGTATTAAGTTCTAAAAAATACTTGTCAAATCCATTGTCTTGAAGTTTTACCTTAAATTTTCTTTTTTGTTTCCTTTTTTTGCTTTTTTGGTTTTTTTGAGACAGGGTTTCTCTGTGTATCCCTGGCTGTCCTGGAACTCACTCTGTAGACCAGGCTGGCCTCAAACTCAGAAATCCACCTGCCTCTGCCTCTCAAGTGCTGGGATTAAAGGCATGGGCCACCACTGCCTGGCTTACCTTAAGTTTTCTTAAGTGGTTTTCAATTTTAAGACTTTTTGTTTAGTCTTTGACTTACCTGAAACAAAATTTTTACTACATAATAACTTCATTTTTTGGTGTGTAAATATCTAGGTTTTCTTACACTATTAAAAGGCTGTCTTTTCCCTTTAGTGGGGGACTTAGCCCATCCCTTGACAAAGAATTGTTTTTATGATTCCACTTCATACCAGATTTTCCATTTAAACCAGACTACTGTGCAACAACCGTTTTCTAGTATGGCCCATTCCATTTCTTCATTCCTGTTCACCTTAGGTCACTTGAAATATCAAACTGTCTTTAAATCTTCAAATATTTGCTTTCAAGTGTATCACCTTAAAAAAAAGTATGAAAATAATTAAAGATAAAAGCTACTAAAAATGATTTTGTCCTTTATCTTTATACAATGGTTATAATTTCAAATTCAGCGGTTACTTTGTGTAACCCTGACTGGACTGGAACGCAGAGATCTATCTGCCTGCTCTTACTCCTGCGTGCTAGGATTAAAGGCATGTACCACTACCCAGTTCCAAATTCAGTGGTTTATATTCTGGCCTAAGGACAAGAATAATTTTCTTTGTTGGGTTTTGATATAGTTCAACTTTTTCCTAATTTTTAAAAAAAAAAAAAAGCCATTCTGAAAGGTGAGATAAAAATAGGTAAACAAAATGTCTTAAGGCAACTTAGTTTGTATAAGGAAACAGAATTTCCCCTCAACTCTATTTGTTCCCATTAATAGTTTTCTTTAGAAATACTTACTTTTTACCTCATAAAACTTCTAATATTAATTCATCTTGTTTCCATAAAGCTTAGCACTTCACAAAATATTTAAGAGATATTTAAACATGTTGCCTAAGTTATATCATCATCTTGACTGAATCAGAATAATGGGACAGTTTTTGAATTTAACTTATTAATATAAAAGCAGCCAGTAATTTGTTGGAGCACAATGACAGAATACAGAATCTGAGATCAGAACTCTGACATTCTCTCCTTTATGAGTCTCTCCCATGGCTGTTATTCTAGTACACTGACCCTTTCTGGTTCCTATCTGCGAACCATTAAGATACATATAAGCTTTTCAAGGACACTTCTGAACCACAGCCATCTTATGAAGTTGTCAAAGAACATGGAGGAAATGCTACCAGGTTTAAGTTCTGATGACAGGGCAACAAATCTCAGGGCACAACGAATCTACTTAAATAGCAAAGCTAAAGGTATGAAATATTGCAACAA
Source organism: Arvicanthis niloticus (assembly GCF_011762505.2). NCBI lineage: Eukaryota > Metazoa > Chordata > Mammalia > Rodentia > Muridae > Arvicanthis > Arvicanthis niloticus. The sequence goes on along the minus strand of NC_047660.1, from coordinate 57,699,069 downwards.
AATTTGGGAAGTTAAAAGCTGGGTATGTTAATATTATCTTTGGTGTGGCAATAATACCACTATAAAATCTTTGGAACTATTTCTTCTCTAAACATTTTAAAACCCTAGTTGTAAAATTTGATATGTCAAAGTGACAGAACCATTTGTAGTACATACTACTAAATACTTAAAAATTCCATTTCCATATGTGATTTTTCTCTAAGAAAATGAGCTTACATAACATATTTGAAAAAAATAAAAAAAGTGTTCTAAGAACAACAAAACAAAACACTCAAAATTTATTTACTGGCTATCAAAGGAAAACTAAACCAATAGTTTAGGCCAAGTCAGGTGTGATCACATAGTTCAGGCCAAGTCAGGTGTGATCAATGACAACTGAATATGTATTTCAATTCTGTATAATTTGCTCATTTTACATGGAAAATTTCAAAATTCAAGTTTCAGGGCTGCAAAGTTATTAGCTCAGTGGTTAAGAGCACTTTGCTGTTGTAGAAGACCAGGGTTCAAGTCCCAGAACTCACAAGGAGTCTCAGCACTTCCTCAAACTCTAGCATCTATGCACAGACATACATGAAGGCAAAACACTCATACATATTTTACAAAGTTCAAATTGCAGAACAGAAGATGAGAATGATAATCACATTAAATGTTCTGAGGATATTACCCCAGTGTATTTATCTTAAAAGTGAAATTCACACTGCATCAGATTATTATATTTGCAAATTTAAATTCCTACCCAAACCAGGTGGGTGGCTAAGTGTTGTAAGTGGAACATGCCTATAATTTCAGTACTCTAGAGACAAAGGCAGAAGGATTACTACAAATTCAAGGCCAGGCAGGGTTTCACAGAGATAAGCCGCCTCAGACAAAATGAACATATATAGTACCAAAATTCACACCCTGGTATAACTTTTAATTTTACCCTCCCCAACTCCCCCTGTCCATACAAGGGATCATACTTGCAGGGCTGTCCTGAATGTCACCAAACTGTCAGGGATGACCTTAGTCTCCTTCTCTTCTGCCCTCCACCCCGTCTGTGGGGATTGCAGGTATGCAGCTCGGCACCCAGTCTACTTGTTGCAGGACATCAAACCCAGAACATCGTACTTTCTAGGTAAGCACTGTACTAACTGAGTGACATTTCTGGCCAGTTTTAACTTTTCTAAGATACAAAGTGATCTTAAAAGTAAATTCTAGTAACTGAATCTAATTAGAAGGTGAATCTTTGCTCAAAGTGAAAAAAACAAAAACAAAACAGAAAGTCTATTTGCAATAAAAGTTAATAAATTCCATGGTTGTTATTTTGTTGAGACTAGAAAAGCCATCATCCCCAAAAAACAAACAAACCAAAAAAAAAAAAACCCATACAAAAACCAAAACCAAAACAAACCGAAAAAAAAAAACAAATTCCAAAACCAACCAAACAAAAAAACCGAAACCTCTCCTCTTACATACACTCCATAAAGGATTAACTTAAATCACTACCTTAAGAGAAACTATGGTATTAAAATAAACACTAAAGAGAAAGGTAGAAACAGGCATACAAAACCCACATAGGGTCATATAACGTGGGTCATTAGGAGTACACTATCAACTGGAAAAAACTGTCTTTTTTAGAAACTTGCTGGCTTCCGTGTGACCAATTAATGAACCCAAACTTAGATGGTACAAGATTAGTATTTATAAATATTTCCATTCTAATTTCTCAGAGATAAAAATATGGAAAAAAGAAAAAAGCAACCAGTAAGCATTTTACCATGAGTAAAATGAAGGTTTCAGTATTTATCTGCCTTACCTCCCCTATGTAGCCCCAAAATAAACCACTCTCAATTCTTGAGTTGAATGGCTGATCATCTGTAATTCTAAGGTCATCTAACATACAAGTTCTGGATTACCAACGCAACGTGTGACACAGTGGAAAGTATCTGAAGCTCCAACTTTTTAAAAATGGGGTCACCTAACCCTTAACGCCATTAGCAACAGAAACTTGAGCCTGAATTCCCTCAGAGATGCAAAATTAGCTCAAGTAGAGGGAAGTGAATTTTTCTTTTGTTCATTTGAGAGTCTGAATTACTTTCACAGAAATAATTAGCTGTGTGTATTTAACACGATTTTAAAGCTAGTTTTCTTAGATATATTAATGTCAGCTAATCTGTTAGAATTATTGTAATTTAAATGAATCAAAAATTTAACCAAAATTTAAATAAATTTAAATGTGTAAATGTGTATACAGAAAAGAAATTTCATTGGTTGTTTTCCCTATCTCCTGAAGTTTTAAAAGCTAAATGTACAAAGAAGTCTCAAATGAATGTAAAAAACAAAACAAAAATATTTCTCAAGAGTCTACTTTCAAGCTATAAAATCAATACATTTTGAGTAACAATAATAAAAATACCATTACCAGGACTGGAGAGATGGCTCCTTGGTTAAGAGTACTTCTTTGCTTTGCAGATATTGGGGTTCCCAGCACCACCCATATGGTGGCTCACAACCAACACCTTATAACTTCAGTTCAGTGGATCCAATGTCCTCTTTGTGACCTACATGCATACCAGGAACATACACAGTACACATATATACATGCATGTAAACACACAAAAAATATATAAACCTTAAAAAGAGATCTTTGCTTTGCTTATTTGTAAACTTTAAATAAAGGATTCAATATTGTGATTTCAGACTTGGAGATAACAGGGCCTTTCTATAAAACACTTTCCATACTAGTAAAGTTGCCTAAGGCAATGAAATTATTCTTGTTCTAAATTAATATCAAACATCAATAAAGAGAGCTAATGAACAGTTTAAGTTATTCAAGAATAAATAGAAAAATAATCAGATATAAATGGAAATATGATACCAAACACAAGTCTTTGTAGCAGTGGTGGTGGGAGGGATAACTAAGGGAAGAAGGGATAAAGAGAGGGAGGGAGGGAAGAGAGAAGGAAGGAAGGAGCTAGAAACTAATACTTACAAAATAATAATTGTAGGGCTACTTTGAGGGTCATTTTAGTAATATCTTCATTTTATCATTGTTAAACCTAGGAAAAAAGAGCAAAGATTTCAACCACTATTTTCTGATTCTTATACATTTAAAAGAATCAGTGGTTACTGATCTCCATGAGGATAAGTAACTCTGAGGGGGGTAAAAAAAATCTGGAAATAAAGCATTATGCCATGTTAAAACACACCAGAAGAAAATATTGTTCAGAAATGTCTGAGGCAAAAAATAAGCGAAACTAGCAATGCTGCAATCGTTTTCACAGCTGTACTTTACTTTTAAGAGAATGGGTTTAGAGCCTCACACCCCAGCAGGAACTATATCACAGCCCATCCTTTAAAAGAGAAACTTAAACTACCCCAGTGACCTTAGTTAGTAAAAATGTTTTATCTCTGTGGGATAATACACTGTACTTGTACTTTTGAGACAGCCTTGTTAATATAGCCCAGACTGGCCCTGAATTTGGGATACTCTTGCCTTATCTTCCTAGGTGCTGGGATTACTGGACTATGCCAACATACCGACATATAAGCACTTATTACAAGATAGAGCATAGAAAGACTACACTAAATCTTAATACCTTTACCAGAGTATTCCAAGTGTATATTTTATTGCAAAATACTTACTTTCTCACAAAAGTATCAGCACTTTTTTAAATTTCAAAATCCACCAATCCCCTTTTCCAATAATGCCAACGTGAATCTCTACCCCAAAGCCACCTCTACTGAATGTTAAAAAAAAAAAAAAAAAAAAAAAAAAAATCCCAATTACACATGAAGATCCTTTGTGCCAAGCTCGGATCTCTTTGGCATCTTACAAGGTAACTATAATCTTGATATGGTATTCATTTGTCCTACATGGTTTTTTACACTATAACTACAAATGTAACTGTTACACACATACACTTTCTTGAAAGGTTTTTTGGTTTTTTATTTGCTGAATAGTCATTCAGAATATATACAACTTTTATCTTAATGGCTATGTAGTTTATGAGACTATATCACAACATATAATGGGGGAGGGTCCTACTGTAATTTCAACTGCACTACAAAGCTACCAAGTATTCCACCAACTGCAAATTCCCCAACATCTGAAAACACATCTTTTTATAAAAAAGCTACTTCTAGTTAGAAATTAACATTTTTTAAAATGTTGAGTTTTATTTTGATTTTCTTTTTATTTTTTCACATCTATTTTATGTTTTTGCATGCTTTGCCTGTTTGTGTGTCTGTGTACTTCTCGAATACCTAGTACCCACAGAGGCTAGAAAAGGGTGTTGGGTCCCCTGGAACTGGGGCTGTGAGCTGCCATGTGGGTTCTGGAAACTGAACCTGGGTCTTCTGAAAAAGTACCAAGTGCTCTCTTTTAACCTTTGAGCCATCTCTCCAGCCAGCAGTTTTTTCTTAAGTGATCATTCTCTTCTGCTTTTAGTGTGTATCTCTAACACAGTATGTATACTAAAGTTTCTGTTAGAATAAACCAAAGTTTGTCCCAAAACAGTTTCACAAAAATAAAGTTCTAATAATGAATTATTCTTCATATGACCAAAAAAATAGCAACACTTAGAAGTATTGTAGAAATGATAAGCTTTCTAATTAGACCCTGAATTTTGTAGATCCAAGATAACCAGTGGCTGGGGATGGTAAAGCCTGATGTAAATAAATGGTTTGGTGTGAACAATCCTTCTCACCCCCAGGCCATCTCATTTGTGGTGTTCTTTTAAAAAAGAAAAGAGAGAAAGAAAGAGGAAAAATCTTTTAGAGCTTATAAAAAATATAAATTGTGGATACCTAGTATCAGAAATTTTGAATAAACAGGTCAGGAAAAATGAGTTATTTTAGCTTATTTTACTAGCCAGTCCAAACATTTTGTAGCAGGAGTCAATCAGGGCAGAGGATACTTTCAAGAAAGAATTTTGCAGCTAACTTTTAGGTTAAGCATATGCAATATTAGTATGTCTATCTGTCAAGCTACATCAAAATATTAAAAACAGTATGAGCCTATAAAAGCAATTACAACTACAGTTAATATGCTTAATTTCACATTGCCAATATAGACTGTGGTCTCAATTAACTCAGATAAACATACCATATGACAAAAGCTATTTTTGTTAGTAATAACAATTAAGAAATGGTATTGTGAGTTTACTCTGACTGGTAAAGCAAACATTTAGCATGGAGATGGGTCAGAAGCAATTTTAATGAAGACAACGAAAGAGAAATGATGAGTATCTTTTAAAAATACAACTGCAAATGCCAGGCTTTAAATTAGGACACTGATTAACAAAAAAACAAACATCACTTGTAGTTTTCTATCAAAGCCTTATAAATGAAACCAGAACCTTAACAGAGATCTAGTATTCACTTACTTAGGACTGTAATTATACAGATGAAAGAGGAGAAAAACAGGTATGATGATACAAGTTTGTTTAAATTAAAAGTGTACAAGTCTATAAAACTGTATCACTTGAAATTACAAAGTCTAATTTCTAAAAGATACAGAATAGGACATGGTAGATATCATTTTAAGAAATCATAAAAGTATGACTAGAACTATAAAAGTTTAAGGGTAAGAAAAAAACCAACTTGTACATTTTTACCTCTGCCCTATGTTGGTTCTAATGACTGACAACATGAAGTATAGAATATTTTTATTATAGTGAAACTAGTAACAATTCAGTCTTCTTTATATGAGGCTACAAAAGGAAGATAATGTCCTCAAAGTGAAAGAAATACTCCAAAGTGGCCACGATGTTTCTTTCTCAAATATATATCTGAATCTGTAGTACAAACAACTTTATTAGTTCAGTTTTCTTACTCTAGTAGCTTAAAAGTGTAGAAAAACACACATTTGTAGAAGTTTTCAATTCTAACAAGAGATTTCCTGAATAAAAAATTAAATATAACACCACTGAATAAAGTTAAAAAAAGTCCAAAACCCACAAATATTAACTATTCTCAAGGATGCACTGAAAAAGTATCTTTCAAAAAGATCATTCTTTAAACCACATATGGGAAACCTTTCCACATGTGTGCAAACTTCTTTGGCCAATATGATTATACACTAACAGCACTCTGCAGTACAAGGTAGCTGACAAGCAGCAGCGATCACCCAACTTCAATTTTTATAAGAGACAAGAACAATTGCTATGGTGGTGACACTTGCTTCTTCCCCATGATGTTCCTACTATTTAAAAAGCACCACTCAAGAAAAACATATGCATCTAACTCTGAGAAAAGAAGTGCTTCTGTACAGTTTATTTAATAAGTACATACTTGTATCATAGGATAAAATTATGTAAGACAGAATTTAAAAAGTGTAAGGTGGAAAAAGAAGACAAAATCACTGTTTTGGTTATTAGAAAGGGAACCTACAATGTATCAAGTTAACACATTAACAGCCATCAGTTTCTAAGGCTACATTTAACTGCTCATTATCAAATCTCTCTGAAGAGTTTTAACAATTTATCAGAGTTAAGTGCACAGACTTCTTCCATAGTTGTACAAATTTCAATCAAAAAATAAAATCGCACTTTTGCTCACAAAATGTCCTGGTTTCCTCCCAGGCACATGAACTGAATCACTGTCATACTTCAGGTACTATTTAGAAAATAAAAACCAACGGCCCCCTCCTACCCTCCCCCCCCCCAAAAAAAACCCATCACCACACCCTGAGATTCAAGCACTGGATATACAGCTCTGTGGTAGAATGTTTGCTAGTACAAGGCCTTTGGTTCAATCTTCAGAATGGCAAAAAATAAATACAGCATTAAGTGTTCAGCCAATATGATTTTTTTTTTCCTTTCAGGAATTGATCTGGGGCTTTGGCATGCTAGCCAAGTGCTCCACCACTAAGTAAGAATACTTCCTAGACCTAGTCTAAAAGAGTTAACAAAACCCACAACTGAAGTATTGCCTGCTATGACAATCTGAGTTTCATCACTGAAACATGTACAGCTGAAGGTCCTGACTCAACTGTTCTCTGAACTCCGTGCATGCACTGCCCCTACCATACAGACAGTAATAAGATAAAACTTGAAAAATCACAACTATCAAAAAATTTCCTGTGTAATCTATGTTAAATATGTATATTACAGAGCTAAAAAACTTAGTTAAGCCCAAAGTTATCAATTTGTAAGAGAAATAGAAACATTTATTCTGTTAAAATAATTTATATATAATAAAATGCTATTTATAGGACCTCAACTTTAAATGCAAGTTATCTTTCAACACTTTAAGCATTGACCCAGAAACATTAGTTTGGATATTATTAAAAAACAAAACATAAATTAGAACTAGACATTAAATTTAAGTAATACCTAGTCTTTAAATTAAAAGTATGAAATAGTAGCAATATAGTAAATTTAGGTATTTTGCAAAAATCAATAAAATAACTCCAATCTTTTATCAAAATGAATAAGATTTTTTTCCACTTAAATTGTCAGTAAACAATGTTAGAAATAAACTATTAAAAAAAAAATCCAAAGGTTAACAAGGTAATTTTGAATATACTTATTTAGTATAAAAGGTGTTTGTAATACAATTTATAACATTAAGTTGCTTACTATTGTTGTTGTTGTTTTCTTTTTCAAGTCCCTCTGTGTAGTCCTGGCTGTCCTAGAACTCACTAAGTACACTGGGCCAGCCTTACAGAGATCCTCCAGCCTTCCCTCCCAAGTACTGGGATTAAAGGCATGCACCACCACCACCACCCAATTTGTAACATTTGGATATATAGAAATAGTAATGGATTAATATTAGAAATCACATTTGAAACATGCTGCATATTTTCTTTCAAGTGACTATATCAAAATAGCAAAGTAATATTAACCTAGTTAATATATGATAATGAAATATCCAAAGTGTGGTTCATAGTGTTGAGAACGGAAATTATATTTCAAAGATATATTTAAAAATTTTTTTAAAGACTTAGAACTAAATACTGCCTATTGAAAAATGTTGATCAGATATTATCAGTTTTGATATATTATGCCATATTTGAAAAAAAATTAGGAAAATTTGTTACTTTTAGAAAACCACAAAATATATACATATACAAAACTGCTTCACATAAACATTTAAAATGTTCAAGCTAATTTTGTTATAATTTAGCAAATCTTTGCAATACTTAAAATCTCTGACAAAGAAAACAATTCTACTGACAGTTTCAAATGCAAGTTTTGTTTATGAACTAGCATTATAAATCACAAATAATTTTAAGGCCCCTCATCAACAAATGTTAAATTATACCCATCATAGTTTATTAAAATATTTTTTCATTGAAGGGAAATATTTCAGTAAGATAGAAATAATGATAGTACAACTGTACTTTTAGGGCAATTATTTTTCCTGAAACCCTGATCATGCCTTTAACTGAAAGTAAAAATACTATATTCAAGATATAACTATCTCTTGAGAATAATTTTAATTAAAAATTTAAATCAATTCAATAAATTTTTGTCCTCAAACTCTTACCTAATAAACCACATTTTAAAAGAAGAAATTTGCAAATTTGAAGTATTTACAACATGTCCTTTAAAGGACAACTAATCATTTATAACTCTAATAGCTTTTATTATTAGCCAAGTTAAGGTTTCTAACTGTATCAGAAGTGGTCAGCTAAAAGAAAACTTTTAATATGAGTACTATTGCTTTTAAATACTAAATTATTTAACAAGCTAAATTTCCTATGTTCATAAACATAATTGTAGAGAGAACAACATGATGTCAAATATTTGGTTCAAACAGTAATTCTAAGACCCTCAGGTATCATAAATTTTAAAATCTTAAATTCAAAACAACCATGCAATTAAATCTTCCCCTACACTATAAACTCATATACTGCTTTCTCCTTCCTTTAACTCATTAAAACTGTGTCAATTATCTGGACTAAGGGTAATAAATAAAATGTCGATCCCTGTCTACCCCCAAGACACTCCATTTTCATCCTAATACTCTCTAACCTAAAAAACACTGGGTAAGACAGAGGAAAAGTTTATTCATTCTTCACCCATCTAAACTGTTTTGTCATAATTTAAAAATCAAACTTATAAAGACATTCTATACTTTGTATTTATTTGAAATAGTCACCACATATCAATGTAACAAGTTATCAGAAATTCACTCTTATTTAATTAAACTCTAATTTCTATTTAGCTTTTTAACATCTCTATTTTGCCTCAATTATTAACAAATGTGCACTTCTGGATTATCAATCTCATAATACGAAAATATCAAACTCCACTTTTTAATATTTTAATATGGACCTCGAAATTCTAGCATTCTTAAACACACCTGAGAATGTGTTCTAAAATGTTTAAACTATTTAAAGTTAAAAGAGTTTTTTTTTTTTTTTTAATTTTTTTCAGAGCTGAGGACCAAACCCAGGGCCTTGCACCCACTGAGCTAAATCCCTAACCCCAAAAGAGGTTTTATGGGCAGAAAAACTGTATTTTAGTCTTAAGATTAAGTTGAACTTCTTAAGAAAACAAAGCTTTTGGGATTTTTTATTTGTTACTTATATATTCATAGCAATATTACATAGTCAACAATTCTAAAGAAAATTAACTATATTTTAACAACTGCCATTTTATTTAGCAAACAGCATTAAAATTTATGTTTAATACTTCACTGGAAAAAACTAACCAAGAAATAGTATGTTTTTTTTTCAGTTTCAACCAAACTGTGACTTGGAAGGTACTTAGAATACTTGAAATTTTCTTAAACTATTTTCATTAATCTTATCTAATTTTTAGACTGTACCTACTTCCCCACTTGTCAAACAGTCAAGTACTAAATTTCACTTGACTTAAAACACTTCATTTAGTAAGAATAAAGCCTACTACATAGTTAAATACACCATACATAGCACACTGTAGTAGTGACACCCTCAGGTAAAGGAAAATCATCACATATACTTTGTTCTTTTTTAGGGGGTAGGTGGGAGAAGGTAAATTCAGATGAATCTACAACACAATAAAAACATCAACTATGTTCTTCAAAATCTGGAATTTTAACAAGCAAGACACTTAGATTCAGTCAATTTACAATATTTCTGGGTTTTTAAAATTGATTTTAGTTCATTCAAATGTTTCACAATTAATATCAAGTCCAATTATATTACAAAGATATATAATGATAGGTTCTGAAAATCTGTTAGTATAAAGCAGACATACTGGCACATATTTACAATCCCAGTACTAAGGAAGAGATTGAGGCAGAAAAATTAGTAGTTCTAGGCCAGCTTAGAATATATAGCAAGTTCTTGGCTAGACTGTAGAATTAAGACCCCGACTCAAGAAAACAAAATCAAAAACAAACAAGTACAACATTAGTATACCTTAATCCCCCATCATATTCCAATGCATTACGTGCGTATTCAATCGGAAACTCTGGTTGTTTTCCAGAATTGGTTCTCTTCTAAAGGTTAAAATCTGCAATAAAAATGGCATGTATTATTGCGTGAAGTTACTCAACAGATAGAAATATCTCCAGTAGTTCCTTCTAGTTGATCTAATCCATCTTGACAATGCTCAAAGAACCACTACTATGGAAATGTTTTTAGAACAAAAAAATAACTTGATTAAGAACAAGCAATATGCATTATCACCCAAAGCCTCTTCAAACAAATCAGGTAAGTTTTCTGCTTTCTTTTCTCTTTATGACATTCATTTTCAAAGTAGCTATGAAAGAACTGAGAAAGATTATAAAAAATAGTCTTTGTAATTCTAAAATCTGTATGTCTTAAAAGTATACAAAGGATAGAGATAAAATTTGATTACCTTTCCCCTAAAATTGATTAAATGAATCAATGGTGACAAATTACCATTATTCTGAACTTTTGTGAACTTGAGTGAACATTTCCAAATATTTTAATATTACAGTTCTACCAATTTAAAAATTTTAAACAAATGAGAAATAAATGAAACACTACTAGACTAACCTTTTAATGCTTCCAAATAGAAGTAAAAATGCAACTTTATTTTTTCATTTGTTCACCCTTTCTGGATCTTAATGACTTAATAGGCAACAACTATGTTAAAAGAGCAAATTATTAAATTACTAAATATGAGCCATAGTGCATTGTGGAAGCTCTTTCTATTTTTATTTAAGAATGGCTGAGGCAAGAAATAAAATAAATAAAGAATGAATATCAAAAGCCCCTTTATGCCTGTTGCTAAATATTTGATTGTTTAATGGAAAAAATACATATTTTTCAAAACATAAGTTTTTTTAAATATTTGAGTGCATTAAAATATAGGTACCACAACCTTAAAAATAACAAAACAAAAAATTAAATGTTAAATTTTAATATAGTAATTTATGTTTTTAAGCAGTATAAGAATACCAGATAAGAAACAAAAGGTATGGATATAAAATAAAATGTTTAGGACTAAAAGAAAAACCTCAAATTTATTAGTTTACTTAGAAACATCACAAATCTTTCCTGTGTATCATTTCTTTGCTCAAACAAGACAGGCTTAAATAAGAGCATATTAAACTCACAACTTCGAGAAAAGTATTAATAAAGTGTACACACACACACACACACACACACACACACACTTATTTAATTCCATTACTTGAAACCTGTCTCAAAGAAAAATCCATTAAAGCATCTTTTATAAAGGCAAAAAACCAAAACAAAACCCCCCTACCTACCAGAAAAGCATTATTTACAGAATTTATGACCATTTGTACATACTAACAATCAGATATTACATAATAGGAACATTTTAAAATAGACATTATCATCCTAAGACAATCACGTTTTAGGGTTCTAATACTGTAACCTCTTAAAATTAAATGCTTTATCTCATTTTTATTTTTAAATAAAGTGGTACTTTATTACTGATTTCCTTGTTTTATGAGATAAGACTACAAAATTACAGCAAGTCAGTTTGAAATCTAATTATATGCTAAAATTAATTGCAAAGCATAGTTTCTAAATTTGTGCAATTAAAAAACAAAAAGGATAAACTAATCAGAGTTTTAAAATTCTTTCTAAAATGTGCTGTTCTAATTATAATCATAATTATGTTTCTTATAAAAAGGGTTAAAAAGAAATCAATGTGAGGATTGTCATTAAACAAACAAACAAAAAATCAAAAGGACAAAAGCTTTAAGGTTAGAAACGTTTTACGATTTGAGATAAACTTTATAAAATTTTCATAACTATTTAATTTATTTTAAATTTAATAAAAATTTAAAATCTAGCCGTCGAAAACTTAATGAAGAATATTAAATATAGTTTGGAAATTTCTTTCTGTAAACTCAATCAGCTGACCAATAGTTCTAGACTGAAGACTTTTCCCAATATTCTTTACAGTTAATACATACAAATAAATACACGAATAGAAGTAAACCTGTACACAAGTCTTCATGAAACAAAAACTAAAATGCAACACACAAAAGAGAAAACATGGGAACCAGAACGTGAATACTACTTTGAAATTTTTATTCTTAGATTTGGTTCTTAATAAACATTAAAAGATACTAATCTAATAGCATACAAAAACCTGAGGCTAAATTTTGTAAATGTACACTGAAGACAATAGCTTTTTTTAAATTGTCTAAAATTAGACGTTTAATTGGAACTAGTATAAAGAACAAACAAATGAAAATCAATGCTACCAGCGAAACTGATACTTGTTCCCACTCTGCTACAATAGTAAGTGGAGCGCCGGGAGAAGTATATCAGCACCATTCTTTAGTGCTGTTTTCCTGTGGTAATAAATAACTTTTGCAGCTTTCATAAAAGAATAGAAAATTAAGAGTAATCAGTTTCTGCAGAAAAACAGATAACTGCATATAAACATTTAAATAAATAGGTATATATTTATTGGAATTCTCCCTTCTACCTAGTATTACATAAAACATGAAAATACTTTGAATGTTGTGAAATTTATTTAGGTGGTAGTGTATTCTAAATCGTTATGAGAATTGGTTTAAATAAAGAATATCACTTTCAAAAAGTTGGTAAAACAAATGAAAGAAAAAATATCTTCAATTATGGCCCTTAACATAATACAAATCCCATAAACCGAAGTATCAAAAAAATATGTTGAATTTCACCAATCTGGTAGAATTTAAAGCTTTCCTCCACTTCCATAATTCTCTCCCAGTCACATAATTTGAATAAAAATTAAAATACAAAAACAAACTAACAATAAAAAGCAAAACAAACTTTACTAATGATTACATGCAGAACAGAAATGAGATCTACAATTTTAGTAAATCAAATTTTATAGACAATTTTAGGAAAATTTTATGAAAAGATCCAAAATGAACAGATTCTGAAAAAAAAAAGGATTGTGGACTCAGTAATCGTAATTATTATGAAAGTAATACAAAATAGAATATATTTATTATAATTTAGTTCTATACATTTATGTAAATTTCATTTGAATATTTCTAACTGTATGTTTGTCTTAAACTAATGTCTCAAAATTTCAATTATTTATAAGATATAAAAATTTAAAAGTTCCTTTCAAGATCATCTACTCTTTGAAAACCACACCCTGTCTGTTATCAAGATGCAATTAAAGGGAATGACAAGCAGGGTAATAAATATTGACGCCTGTCTCAAGTAACACTAAACAAAAAACTAACTGAAATCAATCAAATAAACCGACACATATTCACTGCTGTATATAACACATTTTCTCAGAATGAGTTTGTAAAAGGAATGCATTAATATATTACATTCGCTCACCTGTGCATACTTACTTGTTATATTCTCAACTAAGAAACATAAATGGCTTGTAAATTATAATTCTAAATCCACTGCAATGGCTGAGTTAGAAAACATTTTAAAATAGATTTGCAAAGTTCTAAGAATATATTCAATTTTTATGAAAAATGTAGAACAGACTAAAGTTCACTTTCATCAAAATGAAAGAAACAATTCTCCCACAATATGTATCCAATAAATACACGAAGGCTGAGATGAAAAAATTTTATCAAAGGAAAATAACCAAACACCTTAGATCCTTCGGAGAAGTTTTCAACCAATGAAGAACAGAAATGTCTTATAACTGCAACAGCAGAAATACAGTTTCCTGAAAACAGCCTCTGCAGTTTTACTTTTAAATATTTATTTCAGAACCGTTTGAAAGGCTTTTACAGAAGAAACAACTCTATTATGTACTAACTTAAAAAAAAAAAAAAACCTCCGATTTTACTTTTTGTATCTATTTGAGTAGTTCTCTGACTAAACATAGTTTTTCGGTAGGTCAAGAATTATCAGCTTTGGGATCAACATTCAAACCCCCCAGTTGCGCTTCCTTCCAGCCAATCAGTGGGTAAGAAGCCCGGCGTTTGGGAGCTCCGTTAGACACAATCTGAAAAACATCACATTGCGCTCCCACTCTTTTGGAAGGGATCTAAATGAGGGCGGGTCCCCCAGTTTTCACAGACACACACACAATCCAGAGTTCTGATCAAATTCCAGAGGGAGAAAGCTCTGTAGGGGGCCTGTTCGGGACAGCAGGTCACTGAGGTTCCCAAGCAGCCTTAGTCCTCAGCGAATAACTGAGAAGCTGCTGCAAAAGCATCTACAGAGGATTTGTAAGCCAGGTCCGTGCGACCCTCCCGCAGGACGTCACATTAGCTAAGGGTTAATCTAGGGGTGCTGAGGGGGGAAAGCGATACAAAATCTCATGGGTGTTTAACGTGGACTCTTCACAAAGACTAGTACCTAGCTAGTATTACCTAAAGTCAAAGCTGTCACCGGCTTATTCGAGAGCTGTCGACTCTGGGTTGACAAAAAGCCAACAGGCAACGAAAAAAAGAAACGAACCCCCCAAATGAAAGATAACTCCGCTTTCTTCCGCCTCAGCGTCAAGAGTTCCCAAGAAAAGTTGAGATCTGCAAAATTACCGTTAAATCGTAGGTGCAAAGGCTCGTCCGCAGGAAACACCTAGTTCCACGCTACTTTTCCTTGAGACACTGCGTTTCAAGGACTGGAGAAGGAAAAAGTCTTCTGAGAGCGCGACGCCAGGAAATCGCGAGCTCGCAGCCCCGTCCTTCCCTTCACCCCGACACCCCTCCCCCTCGAGAGAGAGGGGACCGCCGGGAGAGCAACGACAAAATGACCCAGCTGGATGCGTCTGTCCGCTGCGCCCGGGGCCCGGACCCGCCGGCCGGCCGGCGCCGCCTCTCACCCGCGCACCCCGGGTGCCGCGAGCAGCCGCCCCTCCGACGACCCAAGTTTCCCGGCCGGAGACGGCGCGCGCCCCGACTGTCGTGCACACCGGACAGGGCGGGCGCCTGTCGGGGAGCCGCGGGCGAACCTGCCGCGCCGGCCTAGCTCCCCGGCCGCTCGCGCTGACAGGTCGGGCGGCGGCCGCCCGGCCGCGTCCCGCTCAAACCGCGCCTCCCCTCCCCCAGCTCCGCGCTCCCGCCACAAGCGGCCAGACACCGCCCACCCGAGGGCACCCGAGGGCACCCAAGTTACGCCGGCCGGATCTCCTGGGGAGCTTCTGCCATTAAAGTGAGGGCAGACCCCGAGTCCAGTCCCTGTTCCCCGCACGGTCCTCAGGTCCCATCGCTGCCACCTCCCGAGACCCGCTTTGCTACTTGAGGCTCTTACCGACTGTGCGGGATCTGGCGAAGCCCCGCCGACTGCCCTTTGGTCTAAGTTATTTTTTGATGATTTTGGGGGGATTTTCCAGCGCGATCCTAGCGTCGCGCTACGCTCGGACAGGTTATCCCTTCCCTCCCGCTAGATTGATGAGATCAGGCATCACTCGAAAATGGCGCCGAAAGCGCTGAGGCTCCTCATTCAAATTCGTTAGAGCCAACCCCGCCGCCCCGGGGCATGCCGGGAACGCGGGCTGTCTCCACAGCTGTTCCTGCCGTTCCCCCCCCCCCCCACCATCCCCGCGCAACCTCGTTGCGCATGCGGAAACTTCTACCTCCCTCTCCCCCAGCACATGCGCAGAATCGTCGTGGCGCCAAGGAGCTCCACTTCCTCGGTTCCAGTCCCCGCTGTATTTTGCGCTTGCGTGTGTGCCTGCGTCGCCCCTGTGCGGCAGTGGACATCACTCCGGTAACACACTAGTACTCTGCCTTTGGGATGAAACAAATTAGGATCTTATCTTAAGCGTTTCGTGAAAGCAAAACAAAAACCGCTTTTAACTAAACGCCAAGCCACCGAAGTGTGCCTTCGAGCCTTGTGTGGTGGCTCAGGAACTTAAAACCGCGCATCGGTGTCGCGCTCTCGCCCTCCGCCAGCGCCTCGCAGATCTGTCACACTTAAGCCTCCAACTACTTCACGAGGTAGGAATTTTACGGTTCAATCACACGACCAGCGGGCGGCTGTCATACTCTGACGTTTCCCTCCACCCCAGACTTCGAGGCGTGCGACCCGCCCACTATGCACAAGCCTTTTGATTCTGAACTGGAGACGGAGCTTTCGGTTCTGGATTGGAGACGGAGATGCACAATCTTTTGGACGTCACTAGGGTACTTTTCCAAATGAAAAAAAAAAAATTAGTGCTGTAGTAAATTATAGATTCACCAGATAGTTTTCCGTTGTATGAAGCCCTGAAAAAGTTCTAAGAGCCACGGGGTATTGATAATGTGGTGCGCAGTGTATCAAACACTTTGTGGATCAGGCGTTTCACTGCCCACAACACCTCTATGAAGTAGGTATTATTTTTGTTTTATGGTTGATGATACCTGATGTTCTGATTAGAAATTCTTCTATCTTACAGCTGGTGAGAGCAAGCAAGGCAAACCGCCTTTTTAAACAAATGGCTCTATAACAGGACAAAAAAAATTGATGAAGTTAATATTTTAATTTTTCTTACAAAAGCATCTTTTGATCCTTCGTTTGCAAGACATCGTCCCTGCCACTAGGCTAATTAAGATAAAAAATTTAAAAACAAAAACTGCCATTGCTCCTAAATGACTATAGTTAGGGCTGTGTTTGGTTGTTTCCCTTGGTTCTCATGGATTTTTAAAAATGACTTTGTGTGAGTGTTTTGCTTACATGTGTGTATGTGCATCATATATGTGCCTTCGAACATCAAGAGAGGAAGGATTTTCTGGAACTGGAGTGAGAGATGGTTGTGATCCACAATATGGGTGCTGAAACTAAGCCTAGGTCCTCGGCAAAATCAACAAGTACTCTTAACTGCTGAGCTGTATCTCCAGCCCTATTGAATGGTTTTTTTTTTTTTTTTTTTTTTTTTTTTTAATTTTTCACAAAGAACTCAACAGTAAAAATCAGGAATATTGCTATGTTTGCTCTAGTTTTTATTATAAAAACAACTTGTGATGAATCATAACTTTAAAAAGTATCTTTTTATGGAGTTGAGCCTGGAGCTCAGCCTTGTAGCCCAGGCTGATAATCCTGCTTCAGTCTCTTGAGTGCTGGGATTACAGGTTTGTGCCACCACACCCCACAGAATTGTAACTTTTGAACAAAAAAAGATGTTATCTTGTTGTTATGCCTGTTAAAACAGTGGATTTGAGACTTAAGTACTAAAGAGTAAGCGAATTGGAGAAGGCTTCCATGGTTTGCATTAGTGAGGTACAACTGGAAAAGAAACTTTTGAAATCAGATCAAGACTGGACATGGCTGAATAGTGTTCAGTTATGTACACTTGCTCCAACTAAAACTTATATGGCGATCTTCTTTAGAATATTTAAGTCCCATTTTGTTTAAAATCTAACAAACAATAAATCCTTATTGAATCATTAAAATGGGAGAAACCAGACTCCAGTAACATTAAGTTCTTGTGCCTAAACAGAAAGCCAATGGGGAAAATATCTTTCCACCACAAGAGGGTGCAAATTCCCGAGTTAAATTTCAAAGGGGAAAAAAAAAGTGATTTTCTATTAGATCATCACACTCAGGATTTAAAAACTTGGAAGAATGTCCAATCTGAATTTTACAACTCCAACACATGATACACCTTATGAGACTAAAGAATCCCATTGTTTAGGTTGTAATTAGTATTTGGGTACCAGGGTGTACATTTCCAGCTGTCTTCCAGAAAGGCGTAATCATCTCTGTCTGCCCACTTCCACCCACTCATACTCTGTATACTCCTGTCAGAGAGTAGAACCCAAGTCGTATTTAAAATGTGGAATGCAATTACCAGCCAGTGAACAGTAAATGTGGATACTGTATTAAACAGGTCTTGAAATCTCAGTGCTTCCCGCCGCCGCCCCCCACCCCCCACTGTTTCAAATAGGAAGCGCGACTGATGGGCCGCTGGCTTCAAGATATTAACTTAGTTAAAACTGTAAAAGCATCCTCATTCAAGAGAGACTCAACATATCAGAATCAGAAACCATTTTGAACAGTAACTTGAAAACAACACACAATAAATTGTTTACAAACTGTTTAGCAGTTTGCAGGTTTGGGTTTGTTGTTCTTGTTTTTGTTTTTGTTTTCTCCTAGACAGGCTCCTCTATGTAGCTCTGGGTGTCCTGGAACTCCCTATGTAGACCAGGCTGACCTCAAAGTCACAGAGATCTATCTGTTGCTTTCCCAGTACTGGCAGTAAAGGTGCATACCACTATACACAGCTTTTTAGCATTTACAGCGCCCTTTTATGTTCCTGTTGTTTCCTTAAAACAAACTTTAAAAAACCCAACAAATTTAGCATCATGTTAGAATTTTTGAGGTTGGCCCTTTATAGTATTCCTCTCTCCCTGACAGGAGCCTGCCTCAGGCCGGGGAATGCTATCTCTTTTAGCATCTTTTGCTCTGGAAATTCCCACTCTTTGTTTTATAAGTCCTTGATGTATTTGAAGGATATAGCATCACACATTTTTAGAAGAATGTTCACTCCATGTTTACTTACAATTAGATGAAGACTATGCATTTCAGCTGAACTGCAGGGACTCTGTAGCCTGTTCCTCAGAGTGTCACTTGAACATGACGCCCAAACTTTTTTTTTTTTTTTCTCGAGACAGGGTTTCTCTGTGTAGCCCTGGCTGTCCTGGAGCTCACTCTGTAGACCAGGCTGGCCTTGAACTCAGAAATCCGCCTGCCTCTGCCTCCCAAGTGCTGGCATTAAAGGCATGTGCCACCGCCGCCCGACTTGATAATCATACTTTTGATCACCTTGTCTTTGTGGGGACATTATAGCCTACTCATCAGAAGTTCCTTTTATGCTCATAATTGCATATACGGTTTATGTGAAGGATGCAAGATGACTGAAAAAATCCATAGCCCTTCTTCATTTTCAGCCCACAGCATTCTTGTGTAAACAAAGCCCTTCTGGTTTCCCTACTTACCTATTCATTATCTTCGTGAGTACATTCAAATTCCTGTTTTTCCACTTCTGTATTTGCTTATTCTCATTTATGATGTCTGTCTATGAATATTTTTTAAAATTCATATTTGTTATATGCATATTTTGCCTATGTTTATGTATGTACACCATGTTATGTCTGGTGCCTTCAGAGGCCAGAAGCCGGACAGTATAAGATCCTCTCAAACTGGAATTGTAAGCCACCCTGTGGGTGTCGGTTTTAATTGCTGAACCATCTCTCCAGCCACTCTGCCCATATTTTTATTTGTATATTGTTTTTCTGAATCACTTAGGGTAGGTTACATATATCATTGTCTTTCACCTCTAATGTTAAACTATATAATTATTTTGATATTCAAGTTGTCTTATGTGTAGCTAGAAGTACTTCCTCTTGTGGCTTCTGTTAACATTACTTCATTTTTTTTTTTTTTTTTTTTTATTAAAGCACTCCTTTACTTGCTTGTGTAATGAGGTAGTACATGCTTATCTCATACGTAAGTTTGCTTTCCCCTGGAATAAGCCTTTTCCTTTTTAAAAGGCCTGTTTCCATGTTAGTGGAAAATCTTAGGGACCAAGGTTCAATATGATTATTGGTATTGGATTATCTGCTTCTTGGAGCTTGTTGGAGCTTGTAGGAGACAGTCCTGCGAAATATATGTGTATGTTCACAAATATTTATTTACAAATCTTGCCAATCTGTAAAAGATATAAATTTAATTTTAAATTATCTTAAATATAATTGAAAGACTACTATAGTGACATTTATAAAGTTCTGGATAAAAGAAATGAAATCCCCAGCACTCAGAGGCAGGCAGAACTCCATGAGTTCAAGGCCAGCCTGGTCTACAGAACAAGTTCTAGGATAGCCAGGGCTACACAGAGAAACCCTGTCCTAAAAACCGAAAGGGGGTGGGGGGAGAAATGAAGTCACCGCCACACCATCAATTCATATAGTTTTCATGTTCCCTTTTAGTCAGTGTATATATACATAATTATATAGTGCCACAGTTCTCTTAATCCCTTTTCACTTAACATGTTATAAACATATGAGTTACTATATAATTTTCACAATCTTCATTTTAGATTGCTCTGAGATATATCATTAGAAATTTCTATTCCTGGACATTTAGCTTATTTCTAGTTTTTAGTATTATGATTCTGAAATGAACATTTTTATACAGATGCCCCTTTTAATTTAATGTTTTATCAATTGATTGGAAGATTTCCTAGATATAAACCCTCTATGAGTTTTAATATATGTTCTCACACAGAATGAAACAAACATTTACCAGAATTCAAACTAGAATTGGAGATGGAGACAAAAAAATAATTTCTTTTAGTAGATAGTTGAATATACAGTGAAAAGATAAAATTTCCAAACAGTTGTAGCCTGAAAAAGAGGAAGATCATGCGATCCATGGAAATGGGTAACACAGGAAGCTTTTAAAGGAGGTAGTAATTAGATTGTGTGTTGAAAGAAGCTTGGTAGAGAGCACACTGGGATTGGAATGAGTTATGTTAGTGTACAAGGTAAAGGAGAGATCGGCCATTGAATGCATTTTAAGTAGAATCATTAGAATGTATGAAGATGGAACAGTTAGGAAGAACCTGGCATTTCAAACAGCTGGATCATCTGCTATAGTTTATAGCTTGGGAATCTTTGAAATTGATGAGAAAAGTCAGCCTGCTCAATTGGATAGAGGTTAGATCATTAATGGTTTTATGTGGTATTTTTATATTGATACAATTGGAAAATCTTCAAATTAATTTGGCTTATTTTCTGTTTTTGCTTTTGTTTGTTTGTTTTTTCTCAGACAGGGTTTCTCTGTGTAACCTAGCTATTCTGGAACTAGCTATGTAGAACCAAGCTGGCCATGAACACAAAGAGATCCACCTGCCTCTGCCTCTTGAGTGCTGAGATTAAAGGCATAAATCATATGAGATCTGTATTTTAGAATTTACTTTCTAAATGAAGGGTTGGAGAGGTAGCTCAGAGGTTAAGAGGACATACTGCTCTTAAAGAGGTCCAGAGTTCAGTTCCGCCATTATTTTATAAAAATAAATATACAAATAAATACTTCCACCTCAGCATTGCATTTGCATAGACATACAAATACATATGCATAGTTAAAAGTAAAACAAATTTTGAGAGAAATCCACAAAATTTTCTTAATGAGGTTACAGTAAGAGAAGAGAGGTGTGGAGCAACTCCTTTGGAGGGAACTGTCCAAGCAAATTAATGAACACTTGAGCTTGGAGGAGATGCAACAAGAGTGAAAGAAGGGATAAAAGACAGAGGAATTATTTGTTCAGCATGCAGGTAAATACTCCTAGGTAACTATTTAGCACTTACTCTATGCTGCATTTATTTTATATTTTTGCTAGTTATAAAGTATGTTAAGGGGTAACAAAACAACCACACTTTTTCCTCTTATGGCCTAATCAAATGAGGAAAAACAGACATTAATGACCTTACAAATCACAACTCTCACCAGTAACAAGAAGGTACAGGGTTCTGTGAAAGCATTATAATACGGGGAGCTGACATTGGACATAAATAGTTTTGGGGGGGCATGGGGGTAAAAGTGCCATAGACTGAGTGCATTTGGAGGCTGTAAAAAAAAAGAATGCTGAAAACATGAGTTTGAAAATATATAATTTCTCAACTATGCAAAATATAAGGATGAATTGTATAAGGAGCGTAGTAGATCTAAAGGAACAGAGGCAGCTGTGCTATGAGCCAGCTTGTCAGATACTAAGGAAGGAGATACAGAGATTTAGGGAGTGGTGATCCCCACCTAGCTTTGTTTATTTATGCTTACCAAGGCAGGAGGATTCCTGAGTTCAAGGTCAGCCTGGCCCAGGCATGGAAGGAATAATAATTTTAGGGTGGGGTCCCACTCAGCTATCTCATTGTCTGTATGCTTGTGGTCTCTGAGAATCCTGGGGCTAAGGTGTGTGTGTGTGGGGGGGATGCTGATTCATGGGATAATCAAAAGGGAACCTGGGGTAATGACTGAATGGATATGTAAAATAAAAAGTGGGCTTTTGATCTGCAAGGGACAAGCTATCTGAGAGTTTTTAGAATAGCAAGAGAAAGCTGTCTGGAGCAGAGCAGAACACAGATAGCAATCTGGAAAGCAGTCTCTAGCCTTCAGCTTGGACTCACAATTTGACTTTGAGTTCTTTATTTTTGCCACTCCTAGACACCTCTTCCTCAGAACCTGACTGAGAACTGAGGCTGGTCCTTGGCAGTATGGGACTATATGTTTTATCCTGTGTCAGGGGCATATGCAAGTGTGTGTGGAAGCAGGAGGACAGTACTGGGAACCACTGTTTGGGTTTGGGTCCTGTCCACTGTTTTCTGCTTTTCTCCCTTCTTTTCTCTCTTTCTCCCTTCCTCCCTTCCTCCCTTCCTCCCTTCCTCCCTTCCTTCCTTCCTTCCACGCTTGAAACTAGCCCCAGGGATATATCTTGGCTTCCCCAGTGTTGGAATACAACTGCACATACCATGCCTGTTTTGCTGTTGTTTTTAATATGAGTTCTGGGTATACAAGTCATGTCTTAATGCCCACCATGGACATGTAAGTTGGATAGAGTTGTTTCATGAAACATTAATGTGCATACTTTACCTTTTGTCAGGTGACCCCAAAAGGTGATTAGGCTAAGTTACACGGTGGTGGTGGGTATTTACATATGTGTCAGGAAGTGTATTTCTGTCTTGGGAAATTAACCTTGCATTGTTTATAGCCCTAGTTTCTAGAAGTGCAAATTCATATCTATAAGCATTTCCAACTGTAATTCTGTTCAGCATACAGGCCTAAGAGTTCTTTATTATCTTTTCCTGTATGTGTCACCTTGCCTTCATGTTCTTCACTACAAACCACTATGGACTGTAGTAAAATTCATTTACAAATTAATAATTAAGATTTGAAGGCTAATTAGCTTTTTACCCTCCACTAATAAGGATAACTCAAAAGGGGATAAGCTCATTTCATTCAGTTATCTACTTTCTAAAGTTGACGTGAAAATGCTGACTTTCAATAAAGCAATAAACAGTGCTTTGTAAACATTGCCATGTAATATAAGCCTTGTGAGAAACTAAAAGGAATTGAGCCATTTGGGTTTGGAACCACAGACTCCTAGAGTTAAAACATACCTCTTTCTCACTGCACCTATGTCCAAGTAGCCCCTGAAGCTATGAAAACAAACTTGTCCCACTCACTGTGACAACCCTTTAAATATGGCCATTATTGCTTTCAGTCTGGATGACAACTGAGTCCCCACTTGCTAATCCCTACAACCTTAATGGGCTCTTTGATGCTTCCTTCATAGTTTTATGATTTAACCCTTTTTTTCTGGTTAGACTGTAATTTAACAGGACAGGACCACTCTCAGAAAGTGACAGCCACATTTGTATATGTTCTCGAATATATCCTAACAATTGGCATTCACTTTTTGTCCCATCTATTAAAATTCCTGTATTTGGGAAAGCAAATTTAGACTCCTAAATAATAAAAATGAATCTGCTCTTGTCAGTTTATTTTAAAAAAGTTGAGGCCCTTGAGTACTGTCACTCATGTGGCCCACTGTCAGTCTTGGCACCATGTCTCTGTTTTAATCTGTGCTATCCTGAACTTTGATAAAGTTATCCTGCTACTTTTGTAAAAATAAAGTTTTAAAAAGTGGAGGGACAAAAGGTGCTTGCTGTCAAACCAGATGACTTGAGCTTACTCCCCAGACACCTTCTCCCATACTGTGCACACGTGTACATAAAAGAAATAAATGTAAAAGATTTTTATTTGAAGAATAAAACTCTTTGTGTAGAAAATGTCAGATTATATCTGATAACAAGAAAGATTTTGGTGATTTGGATGATCCTGGGAGCTGAGGAGGACAGGAAATCAGGAGTTTACAAGCTTGACTTGTTTGTTGTTTATAAACAGAAATGGAATTAGAACTATGGTTTCTAGGATACATGAATGAGGATATGTGGCCAGTTTTTTAGGACAGTTGAGTTGAATGCTACATTTCTATCATCAATGTATAAGGTTCTTATTAGAACAAATCTGTGGGGAAATAAAATATATTACAACCCTTACTGTTTTAAGTAGATTGACTGTTAAAGGCAACTCTGAAGAAACTTACTTCAAAAAGGTGAGTTTGTAGCTCCAATGGGAATACTTTCCATCATAAGAATTACCAATGCATATGCATTAAAGACTGTGAATGATTGGAAAACATTGTTTTCTGAAGACCATTTAATAATAACCCTCTTCTTCATCTCTGTTTTCAATTGACAAAAGAAGGCCTCACATTTGTCTTTTTATAATATCAATAATGTTTTTATAGTATCAATAATTTTTATAGTATCAATTATTAGTTGGGTGGTGGCACACAAGCCAATTCTAACACTCAGGACAGAGAGAGGAAGATCAAAAGGCTCAAAGCTAGCCTTGGCTATATGAGAAAACTACTTCAACAGAATTTTATATCTTTAGGATTATTGAATGCTGTTGTTCGTTTGTTTTTCAGGAAATTACAGTTTAACATTTTATGGAATAGAAGGTTTCATCTTTCAGCCATCAGCTAGAGAGAGAGCAAAGTAGGAAAGATGTGGAGAGACAAAGAGCCTCTGTCTCACCTCAGGAACTCTACTTAAGGGTTTTCATGAAATTGCATTTATTTCAATCATTTTGGAGTATTTATATTGATTCCAGGTTTTTCCTGCTGCAGTGAGACTGATAGCTATGTTTGCCTAATTTCCTTAGGATATCTTAAAAATAAATTTTGGTAGGGTCTTCACAGAGAAACTATTTGTCTTTATATAGTGTTTTAATTGTGCGTTTTTATTCCATCTCAGACTGGAATTAGGAACTTGGACGGAATAGAGAGTACTCATAGATGCAGGCCTGCTGACAGCCCAGGAGTGAAGACTGCTAAGTAAATGTTCTTCACAAGGGTATTTGATGACGTATGCTTAAAGAATGTGGAATCAGGTGGAAAGAGATAACTCAGTGGTTAAGAGTACTTACTGGCTTCTTAGCATCCATGTTGGGCAGGTCATAACCACCTACACACACACATACACACATGCACACACACACATGCACACAACACACACACACACACACATACACACACACACACACACACACACACACACACACACTTCATGGGCACAATTAGAGGTGATTCATGAGCTAAAATAATAGTGGCCAATTTAAATATGCATTCTAAAATCAAATAAAACTTTCACATGTATTAATAACATTCAATTCGAGTATGAGTTTTTTTTTTCTCCCAGGTTTTAAATTGTGGTAAAATTTAAATTTTCGGTTTTGTGGTATTAAATATATTCATAATGTGAATAACCATCATTGCTATCTATCTTCATATAGCAAAATTTGGAAGAGTATTAAGACTACTGAACCTCTTCCCCACCCTATCCCACCCCCCCCCCCAAAAAAAAAGTATGGTTCCTAAAAGAATGAACAAGTACCTTAAAAACTGGTCCCAAACTAGATTTTCTTTAGCATTGTTTTGTCCTAAATTTAGTGTAAATACTCCATTGTTTTAAATATATGATGACGCAGTTTTTTCAGTATCAGTGTAAACAGGATATTTTAGGTACAGCCTCCATCTTTCCCTCCCCCCAGTGGCTTTTAATCCTCTAGGTACAAAGAAACAGCCCGCTCCCCACCCCTGCTGTGTTCCAAGCTGGACTTTTAGAGGTAAGGTTCTAGGCCATTCTGTGGTTGTATAACATTGTCCTTTTAGTTTTCTTTACAGCTTAGCCAAGGCTATTTCTAGAAGGCTGTGGAATAGACTAATTGATGCTATCTCCCTTGAACATGAATGTGTCACAGAAACTGAGAATTCAGAATGAATGTTCAGAAGCATCCTTTTGTATTATCTCACACTTCGTCATTACAAGTGCACAAAACAGTCTTACTGTGCAAACAGAGTGATTTAATGTTATGGCTAGGCCCATACCCTATTTTCCCAAAGAGTAGTAATTTTTTTGTCTATGAACTCTGACATTTTTTTTCCCTTTGAGGTAAGGTCTCACCATGTAGTTGAGGCTGGCCTGTAAATATGATCCCCTGCCTCAGCTTCCTAACTGCTGAGATTACAGGCATGCAACCTTCAACCTTGCTTTGCAAACTGGTTGTAATAACTTTAGTCTTCACATCCAGCTGTAACATCAGGGGAGTGTGGCCCACTTTGACAAATGATGGCAACACTAGAAGTAAAATATGAATCCAAGTGTAGGGGTGGTTCCGATGCTAAGGTCCTGTTCCCCAATTGGTTCTTGATCTATTAGTAAAGAAGCCATGGGCCAATTACTGGGCAGAAGGAATAGGCAGGACTTCCAGGTCCCTGAAGAGGGATAGTTTGCTATGTAAGAGAGAGAAAAGCCAAGCAGCCATGTGAGACCTCTGACAGAGTGACCGCAGGCCACTTCTACAGGAGGGCAGTTGGGGAGGTTGAGCAGTGACTAAATGTAACTGAGCAACTAAAGTTGAGGGCAGGTAGAAGGTGTGGGGCTAAGAATATTGATAAGGACTTGCTTCTCCAGGCAGGAGATAAGTAGTGCCCAGCAACTGTGCCAAAATGGCAAGTTGAAATTGAACAACTGTTTTTTATCCATGGTTCCAATATTCTCTGAGCAGGGCTGGTAGCATGGCTGGCTCCTGGAGCTTAGTCCTGGTGGCAAAAGCTACATGCAACATCCAACCTCCAAACTGAAGCTCTTTCCAAGTATAATAAGACAGAGCTCATCCCTGCCTATCAAAGAACTACTCACACCATCTGAAGAATAACCAGGCTCTTCCCTTTTGGTTGTCCTTTCTTTTGGTGGGGGATGTAACTCTAAAGTACCCCAATTATCAAAATTAATACATTAAGAATATTTCTGGAGTCTGTTAAGAGAGCAGATCTCACATTGAACCCATTACCATAGGGAAAGACACATGAACAAAACTGTGGGTGCTTCCCAAGAAACAAAGGAGCATGTTCTTGTCCATATCAGGCACAGTGCTCAGGTCAGGGTAATCTTAGAAAAAATAAGAGGCATAGTATTGGATACTATAGGTGTAGTGTTGGAAGTCAGAAGGCTGGAATAAAATTATTTTTAAATGATTCTTTGATTGATAAAAGAATAAGGTCACAAAACTGTTTAGCAGAGGTTTCTGACTCCTAGGATTCCTATCTATTAATACTCTAAAATTCTTGTGTTTTATTATTTCTAAAAGGAAAATCTAAAGAAAGGCTAGGCCTAGTCACCCGGGTTTGTTCTGTTAAGGCAGTTTTGTTCAGAACATTAGACTGTGCTGGCAGCTACAGGTTTGAGAATAAATTCTTTTTGGCTTGTGCCTGCTCAATGTGGATACATTAAACAGGTAGAACTTAATTTTCGTATTGGAATGTTTGAAATAGCATTATTCTTAAAACAACAGACTCTAGAATCTGGTATTAAAAGACTTACACATGCACACTAATGGCTGTACTATTAAGGAACCAAGCAAGTATCTTATGAGATAGTCCCCATAGGTTGTATTTTTTAAGTTGTGATTGTTTCAGGTGATTCATCTTTTTTCCTTATTTATTTATTTATTTATTTTTTCAAGAGGGTTTTTCTGTAGCCCTGCTTTGAACTCAGAAATCTGCCCGCCTCTGCCTCTGCCTCCCAAGTGCTGGGATTAAAGGCATGTACCCCCACACCCGGCTTCTTTTTTAAACTTTTATACATTTAACAAAATAGAATTACCTCCCCTTTTCCTTTTCCCTTTCCACCCTCTAGGTGATTCTTTTTAAAGCACGTGGAAACTGCAGGACAGGAAAAGGGACAGGAAAGGGGAGAGTATCTACTGAAGCCATATGGCTCTCTTGATTTCTGCATATTTTAGTTTGATGGGACTAACATGTTCTGTCTTCTAGATTACCTTGTTTTACAGGTGTCAAAGCAGGCTTAGTCAGGTTAAGGTGCACTATAAAAGAACCTACATAGTATTATAGCAATGACCTACATGTTTGAATAGCAGGCATATTTCTATTTTCAAAAACAAAATTTGGAGATGAAAGCTGTAATATTTGGGAAGAATAAAATCAACTAAATATGACTCAGGGCATTTTAGACATGGCAGGAGACTAGTAAATGTGAAGACCCAGCCACAGAGAATATCCTAGTGAAAGAGTTGAAAAGAATGGCTGAGCAGTGAAGAGCCAGTACCTCTCTTGCAGAGGTCCTGAGTTTGGTTCCCAGCATTCACACAGGACAGCTCACAACTGCCTAAAATTCCAGCACCAAGAGATATGACACTTCCTGACCTCAAGGGTCACTCCTCCATCCACCCACCCATATGTACTCTCCAACCCAGCCACTCCCACATCCTTAAAAATAGTTACAAAAAAAAATGAAAGAATGAAGACATTAATTTTTAATAACAAGAGAATCAGTGAGCTATGAGATAAATTTCCAGGGGTCTCGTACATGTAATTGGAGTGAGCAAAGGAGAAGAAACACACCCGTAGAAGAGGAATTTGAAAAAATACTGGCCCAAATTTTGAATTTGCTGAAAACTATTACAACACATATTCAAAATACTCAGAAGTAGTAAGAAACTACCCTGAAGCACATATAACCAAATTGTTCAGAACTAGTGATAAAGAGAAAATCTTGAGAACAGTTACAAAAACCCCAAAAAGCCAAAAAAAAAAAAAAAAAAAAAAAAAACCAAAAAAAAACCCAAAGTTTAAAACAGGTCAGAGATTAATGCCTTCCTTATAAGATCTGGAATGATACAAAGGTATCTGTTCTTACTCAGTCAAGACTGAATGAAATCAGATGAAATTGATCATCTCTGAGTGCTCTCAGCCTTTGTTGTCTTTTCTCCTCCCACCCCTTTTCTCTGGGAGTCAGAGGTTGGCTATGACTGTAGATTAGTTTGCATGTTTAAGAACCCTGTAAACGGGGAATCACGTGGTATGCATGTGCTTAGTCTGAAATTCAGTTCATCTTAGAATCAAAGTTCATGTGAGGCCATTTGATGTTCACTGCACTCTCTCTTCAGCCCCTAGGATTTCAATTTCTGTATTATAGTAACTTTCACATGTTTATCAACAGGTCTGATAGCTTGCTCGACCTCTTGAGCCCCGCCCCAACCACCTGAAGATATCTCTTCCAAATAGTCAGCTGTTGGTGATAAGATTCTACATCTTCAGAGTAACAATTTTGTGTTCATTTCCTCATTTTCTTTCCTCCCCAAGGATAAAGATAAACCATTGCTAAACTTGTTCCTCCTTTTGGTTACTGCTTCCTCACAGACAGCCACTTGCCTCTTGGTAGACACCCTAGCTCCTTCCCTTACTACACCAACCTGTACAGACAGAAAACACTTGGATCAGACATACTGGAAGTGTAACTAGGTGAATAAGGAAAACCTGATTCCCTGGGGAAAGTGAATTTAAACATGATAATCTCTTTCTTTTCATGATCCTACCAGGAAAGAAAGCAGAAGAGTAGACCCTCCAGAGACCAGGACAGCAGGACTACGAGGTCACAGGCTGATCACAAGGCTGTCTGTTAACAGTGCTCATTCACTGTAAACTTTTAGCCACTGGGTTGATAAAGACATAGAAGATTAAAGTTTTTGCTTACCTCATACCTCAGGTGGGATTCTTGATATGGGCAATACTTATTTTGTATTATGCGAGTTATTTAGTTCCTCAGGTTAGGAAAAGCACACCAGAGAAGAAAACCATACTGCTGTAACCAACGGCTTAGCCTGATTTACCAAACAGCTTTCCCAACACTGAAGCCTCTTAATGAGTCCATCACCATGTCCCTTCCCATTCTCCATCGATAGAACCTCACTCATTCTAGCCAAGGCTAGCCTCAAACTCTTGTTCCTCCTGCTTTAGTCTTCGGAGTGTTGGGATTACAGATGTGAACTACTATGCTTGGCTTCTTTCTAGTTATTTGTTCCTATCAAAATGCTTGGGAAATAACACCCTTCCTCTTCCTGGGCAGTTTTGTTCATTGCTATGTCTAGTGTGTTGAACCTATAGTAAGCACTCAGTCAATAAATCTAATTACCTTTTCCCTCTGGTAGTCCAAGTCCACTGCTGCTTTAACATTAGACACACACATACACACTCACTCTTGTATATGTAAGATTTGCCTGAACTGGGTGTGGTGGTGTGCTCATGGAAGGCTAAGGCAGGGAGGCTATGAGTCTGTGTTTAGTCTTCCATCTATATGGTGAAACCTTGTTTAAAAAGCCCCTTACTTGCTCCCCACATTCTCCTATAAATTTCAGTTTTCAATCACTTCATATTACACATTCTTAGCAATTACTTTATAGCTTTCACTTCATTTTACATGTATTTTTCTTATATACCTATCTATTCTGTATACAGTTATATTTGCAGTTAAAAGGCAATGCTTCAAGCACATATATGCTGTGTGCTACAATGTGGTATGTGCAGCAAAAAAAAAAAAAATGGACATTGACATTGATGCTTGTGTTGCTACCTGTAATCTTAGCATACAGGTGTACAGGACTGAAGACTTCACATCCAGCCTTGCCTATATGATGAGTTTTAGGTCAGGCTGGGATATGTGAGATTCTGTCTTTTTTTAAAAAAAGAGGAGGAGGAAGAAGAGGAAGAAGAAGGTAGAAACTATCAGACAGATCTATTGAGTCTATGCTCTTTCAAGAGAACTTAGATACAAAGGCTATAATTTTTGCTATTTTATTCATGTATGATTTTACTAACTTCCTCAATGTTCAGCTTAAAACCAAGGAAGTTTCCTAAGAAAAAGCATATAAAGGCATAAAAGCATTTATATGTTGGTAAGATTTTTTTCAATAATAAAGTAATATAAAAACTGTACATTAGTCATTTGAGTCTTGGCATTTTCATAAAAATTTTTATGCGAATCATGTTACATAGTTAATATGGATAATTTGCTTTAAGACAATCTCTCCTTTTCAGAGAAACAGGAAACATTACCCTGGATTTCTACAGTACTTAAACTATTCCTTGTTGCCTCACGAAGGAATTAATGTGTTGGGACCCATTGAGAGGATTGCTGAGCTGTCAGAATAAGACTGTAAAAGTGTAACTCATGTTTTCTATAATAGATTTTCAAGTAGCTTATGTGAGAGTTAAGTCACTCACCAGTAGCCTCCCTCTCCACCTTCTCCCAGCAACAATGAGGCCAGGCAGTGAATAGAAAGCAGGTTCTAGTGGTGGCACTTCACAGCAGTCTGTTAGTACTTTCCTCTCCCTCCACCGGGGTGCCCATGTTTAGGGTGCTTCCCAGGTTCTCCCGAGTGTGACACGTTGTCAGAGAGTACTATCTTCATTCAGAGCCTTCTCAAGTGTATATAAAAGCACACACTAACACAAAGCCATGGGAAATATAAAACCTTAGTCAGAGAGTCTTTGTTCTCCTGAAACTGACACAGCAGACTTCCTGTTTATGATTTCAGATGTCCAGTCACACAATACTAATAAAAACTGAGTTGAGGACTTATTTTTTCGGTGGCCACTTCTGACTTGCAAATTTGTGTGTGGTGGTGGTGAACATCCAAGCAAGTAACAGTTCCTTACTAGACATCAAGTACCATGTTCTCGCTTTTTGGCCATCTCAGAGAAACTTCATATGTTATTTTCCCTGTTAGGTACAGTCATTATTTGACTAAACTATAATCAGTGTAATGAAAATGGACTGATGTTAATTTTCAGTAAAAACAGAATTAAAGATTGTTCTTTAAAAATTTTTTGCTTATGTTTTTTAGATTTATGTATTTTTGCCTGCTTGGATATTAATGTACCATGTGTGTTCCTAGGGACTTCCAGGTCCCCTGGACTTACAGATGGACTTACTTGTGGTTTCTGGTAACTAAACCTTGGTGATGAGGCATTTCTCCAGACCCAAGAAAAATTTATTACCTTCTTTATTCTTTATTTTAAATGTAAGCTTCAGATAAGATTCTGTGATCTGATGTTACCAGTAAAAATGGGTTTCTTGTGGAAATAACCTCTGACAATACTTACCTTATTAGGATTAAGAGTTTTAGCCATTATGCTAATGTCTAGCACTCTTCCTGGTTTGTATTTTTTTGTAAATGGTAGACATTATAATAATATAACATATAACAGCACTACAGCACTAAGACCTCTTATCTGTCATATTCCTTTTATATTGGTATATTGTGTGTATGTCTCACATGCATATGAATATGGAGGCCAGAGGCTGACACTGTTTTCCTCTATTCCTTTTCACTTTTTTTTTTTTTTTTTGTGTGAGACAAGGTCTCTTATCAAACTTGGAGCTCACCAATTTAGCTAGACTTTTGCTGCTAGCAAGCACCAATATTCTCCTGTCTCCACTCCCTTAGAATCAGGGTTATAGGCATGTGCAAATATGCCCAGCCCTTTTAAATATGGTTTCTGGGGATTGAAGTTAAGTCTCCATGCTTTCAGGTAAAGACTTTACTGACCGAGCATACTCCCTCTTCCCCTACAGTCCTACATTGACAGTAACCTGAAAAAAAGAAAATGTAGTTCAGTCTAGTTAAGCCAAGGAGAGCTTCACACAAGGAATGGAACCAATCCAAGAAAGGAGGGCGGGAGATGGGAAAAAGCTGGAGGGGTAGAGTCACTTAAGTCTTTTAACACTGGACATGGAGCTACCAGACAGGGAGAGTGCTCTGCTGGGTTTCAGTGTCACTTTGGTCCAGGATTTCCTCACTACACTCAGGTTCTTTCCTTTTGGAATGGTAATGTGCCACCATATATCGTAAGTATGTAATTTACTTTTTGATGAGGGATGCAATTAAGAGATCGTCTTGAGTCTCAGAAGAGACATTGGGTTCTGTACTTCTAAACAGTTTAAACAGTGTTAAGACTGTCACTGAAATACTATGGGAACTTTAAAAATGGGACTAAATGCAGTTTCCATTATGATGTGGCCATGAAACTCTGGGGACAGGGCAGTAGAATGTGGTAGCTTGAATGAGCATGGCTCCCATAGGCAAGTCCCTAGCTGGTGGAACTGTCTGAAAGGATTCGGAGGTGTGGCCTTATTGGAGGCTTGTCACTGGGGAGTGGGCTTTAAAGTTTCAGAAGCTGCCTGCCATCCCTAGTGCCTGCAGTCTGAGATGGGAGCTCTCAGCTGCTCCTGCTACACGCTTTAGCTCTGCCACCATGGACTGGCTCTACCCTCCGGAACTTAGGCCCAATTAAGCGATTTTATGAGTTGCCTTGGTCACAGTGTCTTAGCAAAAGAACAGTAACCATTGCAAACCCCTTCTAGATAATGTCTTCTTCACAGATGTTTGGGAGTCCCCAAGCATATAATCCAGATCTTTTTTTTTTTTTTTTTTTTCTTGTTTGTGAGGATTCATTTCCCTCCAAGGTCATCTCACCCACATTTGCCATGTTTATGTTTTGTGATATCTATGTTCTTAGGAGTCTTAGAACTTGTGCTCTGTCCCTGATACTTCTGTTGAGTTCTGGATTCTAATTCATTGGTTTTGGCCAGAAACTCCACTTAAACGTAATAAAGGCCTCTGAACTAGCACATTTAAAACACATGTTGTTTCTTCTATAATTCATTTTTCTCTCTATCTTATCAGATGTCAGCAAGTCACATAATTTTAGTCAAGTGGCTAGGTTAAAAAGCAAACAAACTTGAAACCATTAACTCCTCTTTGAGGCGGTTTACTGTGGATCTCAGCAACAACCCTCTTTAGATCTGTTTCTGTGTTTCTGTGGTTGGTGCTCTGAAAATTTTGCTTCCATGTTTCCAACTGAATTCCTTCTGTGACCCATCAGTGAAGAATAAGGAGAGGTGGAGGGAGAGTCCAGGAGAGGGGAAAGAACCTATAAACACTGCTTCAGTTACTCCCCCAAAGTTTCAACCCAGCTGTCCTGTCAGGTACAGGGCAGCAAGTGGCCCCCACACTTGCCCCTGCCAGATTCCTAGTCTGGAACATACTTCCCACATAAGGAAATGTGATCTATGGTCACGTAGCCCAGAGCAGAGTTCTCCATGCTAATGAAGTACACCTGGAGAACCTGCTAAAGGTATTTAATCTCGGGTCTACCCTGAGAAGTTGCTACACATCCATTTTCCATGATGAACAACCAATAAGCAGCTTGGAACCAAGGATTGTCTCTCATCTATCACCACCATGGGGGAGCATGGAGAAGGCCTTCTCCTACAGAGCCACTGCTTAAGAAGAAGAAGGCTAACTGTAGCCAAGCTAAGGACAATCACCACAGAGCTAAGTAGGAGCTGCCAGCCCCAGGCTAGACTCCATCTTCAGTTCAAGGGCCCCAACAATCCTGGCCTCCTTGCGGCCTGTGAACCCCCACACTTTGTTCCCGATTTCTCTATGAGAGTCCCAAGTGGCAAGTGGGTGTCTAGGGGTCAAGGAATACCAGCTTCGGCTTTCTCACCCCTGAAGTGTCTCAGAAGTTCCCTGAAGCCCAGCACCCACCCCGGGGTGGCGATGGAGTAAGTGCAGTCAAACTCCATACCATTCACTTCCCCAGCGGCAGGGCAGAACAGGTCCCACACAGTCATGGAGATTCTCCTATGTCCTGCCTCTGAGTGGAGACTAATGGTGTATGCCACCACTCTAGGAGAGATACAACTCTGTCTGCTCTAAGGCTGTTCTTGTTCAGCAGCAGCCACCTGCATGCTTCTCACATTTAGAACAAAACCCAAACTTTTCTATGGCCTACAATTTCTGTGATTAAACCCATCTTTTTCTCTAATCTTCCATCTTTTTCCTTGTAACTCATTTGGTTTCTTAAAATTACTATTATTGTTGTGAGGACGTAACCTTATGCATGGGATGCCAAGCAAGCAGTGCATCACTGAGCAAGCCGCTTAGCCTGGCTCTCCTCCCTGTCCGGAACACAGTGCTCTCCCGCAGGGCCTTTGCAGACACTATTCGCTGTATCTAAGTTGCCTGGGTCTTTGCCAAGTTCACTTCCTCTCTTCTCAAAGTCGGACTTACAGCCTTCTAACAAACAACTCTATCTAAAGCAGCGGTTCTCAGCCTTCCTAACACTGACACCTTTAATACAGTTCCTCACATTGTGGCGACCCCCAGCCATAAAATGGTTTTCCCGCTACTCCTAACTGTAATTTTATTACTGTTATGAACTGTAATGTAAATATCTGATAATGCAGAATATTTAATGTGCAACCCACAGGCTGAGAACTCTGGGAAGTATCTTCCGCTTTCTAGTTTCTGATCTGGGATGGTCTCAGCCCCACTCCCTGCCACACTAATCTGTTTCTTCACTGCAATGTAATATAAACTTTATAGAGGCAAAGGTGCCTGGCTCAGAGTTAAGGTATTCAATAAGTTCCAGGAAACGGGCAGAGTTAAGGAACTGTAGGACAAATACTGGAGGAAACTGACCAAAGTAACTGCCAAAAAGACACTATCCAGTGAGACAAAAAGACACAATACATATTCAGTCATCTAGTACATAATGCAACAAGTGAAATAAGAAATTGCACTTAAGGATGCACTAGAAGAGCATTTCCCAATAGTGAACAAACTGTATCTGCAGAAAATGCTTACATAAAATGGGCATATAATCTCCAATGTTGAGGCATATCCTGGTTAAACTGTTTTTGTTGTTTGAGTGAGATAAGATCTCGTGCAGTCCAGGCTGAGGTTGCCCTTCAGCTCTAGATCCTCCTGCATGCACATCTTGAGATCTGGGATTATAGGCCTGTGCTCCCATACTTCACTATGGGTAGGCAGATGTTCATAAGAAATGAAGGAAAACCTTTCCAGACCTCCTGGCAGAAGACACAATCACTTACAAGAAAGGAGGACATCAAGCTGACCTTACCCTTCCTCTAAGAAATTATTCATCAGAAAATAAATAAAAAGTATCTGCAGTTTCTATCAAAGGTAGCAGAACCTAAACTATCATATCTAAGTAACTGCCACCCATGAGTTAATGGAGAAAGTAGTCAAAAAGATGGTTCAGTGGGTAAAGGTGATTGCTGTCAAGCCTTATGTTTCAGTCTGATTCCCAGGATCCACACAATGGAAGGAAGGGAATGGACTCCTGCAAGCTGTCCTCTGACCTCCACATGTGTACCATGGCACATAGAAACACACACACACACACACACACACACACACACACACACACACACACACAAATAAAATAATGGGGCTGGAGAGATGGCTCAGTGGTTAAGAGCACTGACTGCTCTTCCAGAGGTCCTGAGTTCAATTCCCAGCAAGCACATGGTGGCTCACAACCATCTGTAATGGGATCCAATGCCCTCTTCTGGTGTGTCTGTAGACAGCCACAGTGTATTCATCATCTATGTAAGATAAGTAAATAAAACCTTTAAAAAACCCAAAAAAACAAAAATAAATAAAATGTCATAAAAAGAAAAGGCAAAAATATATGTATATATTATATATGCATTATACACCTGTGTACATATATAAAATGTAGGCAAAAATAGCATCTGAACATAGATCAAAGCCAATTAATAAAATTAAGATTACAGAAAAGAACTAAATATAAAATATCTCATAATCATATTTTTCATGGAGGTGATTCTAATTTTGAGATATGCAGATAATAGCATTTTTTAAAAAATTTTCAATATTTAGCAACTAAGGTCATTTGTGATACAGAAATATTTTCCTAAATGCTCAGCAATTTCTCTTCAAACCCCATTCATGAATTTTTGGTCATATTCATAATGAACATATCAAGGCTTACGTTTAACATAAGGACTTACTCACATGATAAAAAAAATACCTATTTTAGTTGACTTTGGAAATATTCCTTAAAAAAAAAAATAAACCATAGGGGCTGAGGAGATGGCTCAGCAAGCAAGAATATTTGCTCTCCAAGCAAAAGGACTGGAGTCTGAATCTTCAGAGCCACGTAAAACTTGGCATGACCACACCCCACACCTTCTCTAACTCCTGTGTTGGTAGT
Source organism: Arvicanthis niloticus (assembly GCF_011762505.2). NCBI lineage: Eukaryota > Metazoa > Chordata > Mammalia > Rodentia > Muridae > Arvicanthis > Arvicanthis niloticus. The sequence goes on along the minus strand of NC_047660.1, from coordinate 57,661,780 downwards.
TAGAGACAGACATATCCTAGAACTTGCTGGCCAGCCAATCTTGTCAAAACAGCAAGATTCAGGTTCAGTAAGAGACTGTTTCAAAAACCAAGGTAGACAGCAAAATAATATCCCCAAACATTTTCTTCTGAATTTTACATGCACATGTATGGAAGCATATACCACAAACACTCCAAATTGTAGTTTGAACCCATAGAAAGGTATTTCTTTGCCTTAGAAAGGTAAAGAAAAATAGCACAAGGAGTTTGAATTATTCTATTTAATGAACAGTTAGGCCGTACTTGACTCCTAACAACATTGTTGCTATTAGCTATATGTGTGGTTTGAATGAGAACTGCCCCCATAGGCTTATATATTTGAATATTTGGTTCCCAGTTAGTGGAACATTTTGGGAAGGATTGGAAGGTGTAGCCTTGTTAGAGGAGGTGTGTCTCTGGGGGTGAGCTTTGAGGTTTCGAAAGCTCAAGCTATTCCCAGTGTGTCTCTGTGTCTGTCAGGCTCTCAGTCTCCCTCCTCCCTGTCTCCTGATTGTGTCTCAATAATAAGTCCTTGTTACTGCTCCAGCACCATGCCTGATTGCCTGCTGCCATGTTCCCTGCCATGATGGTCACGGAGCCTAACTCTTAGAAATTATATGTCACAAATAAGGACTTTGCCTTGGTCACAGTGTCTTAACACAATAACAGAAAAGTAACTAAGACAGTAATATTATGATTTGTATTTGAACCCTTAGTATGCCAGTTTTACTGCAGGATAATGTTTCATTCTCTATTTCTCTCTCTTTTTGTTTTTTTGTTTTGGTTTTCCTGAAACAGAGTTTCTCTATGTTGACCTGAGTTCAAGTATAACTTGAACTCAGAGATTCACTTACCTCTGCCTCCCAAGTGCTGGGATTAAAGGCAGCTACATTCTTAAGTGCTAGTTTATAAGGTTAAAAAAAGAAAATACTCCTTAGATAGCTACTTTGAAATAATTTCCTCAATTCTTACTGGATCTGAGACATCTAGGGCTAGATGGCCCCACTTCCAGTTTCCTTTCATGTTATTGTTAATGTTTAGTAATTCCATAGCCAGGTGTCCTAGTTAGAGTTACTATGGCTTTGATAAAACACCATGACCAAAAGCAAGCTGGGGGAAAAGGCTTATTTGGCTTATACTTCTACATCATAGTCATCATTGAAGGAAGTTGGGATGGAACTCAAATTGGGTAGGAATCTGGAGGCAGGAGCTGATGCATGGGCCAAGGAAGGGAGCTGCTTACTGGCTTGCTCCTATATTAAACTCGAATCTCAACTCACTGGGCCCATATTAATAATCTCCGAATCAGTTTTATGTTCTTTCCACCATTATCCCACAGCCTTAAAATCCATTCCCATACATATTTTCCAGATCTCTGCCTGAATGAATTAACACTTGGTAAGCTCTTCAGTAGTATAGCGCACCCCTCCTCCTCATAGTCCTCCTCATGGACCACTTTCCAGCTCCTCTCTGGGGCCTGCTTAGTCTTAACTGGTTATGGGTCTAGAAACAACTATCCGTGGGTTCTGAGGGATAGCAGTAATGTCTTGTCTGATTTTTTTTTTTCAGAGAAACTGCTGGTTTAGCAGACAATGAAGGATTTATTTCCCTAGTCAAAGTCAGAAGAGGCAGTATTTCAGGGAGTGGGAGACATATATCTCCACCCCAAGTTACAGGATCCCATTCTTTACCAATTAAGCCCTTACTTTAACAGTTGAAATCCTCCAAATGCCATGATTTGAATTTTCACCATAATTTGGCCAACCTTATAATGAGGGCTTCAGTTTGATTTTCTATAGTGTGAGCTGTAATGGCTTCTGGAGAGAAGACTCACTTCCAGGGCACGCTTAGAAACCTATAGACTGCTGCTGTGCGTCTGGAGCTGGCCATTTATCACTGGGTTCACTGTCCTTCAACATATTCCAAAATGCTAGATGTTGGTTAATTAAAAAAAAAAAAAATCACAGAGCTCATTCTTTTCCCTTGTGAATTTATCCAGAGATGCTAGGAACAACCAACCAGTGTCATCATCTTTCCTCATTTTTCCACAAATCTCGAAAAGTTTTATGTACAGACTAACCAAATCTGTTGCTTCTCAGAATTGGTAAATCAGGATAATCAAATACATTTGTCTCTTTAAGTTTGTAAAATAGTTCACACCATGGGCTTTCTGTACTGAGCTTCCAGGAGAGGCTTTGGTAACTGGAGAGGCTTCAGTAATTTGTTGGCAAATCAGAAAGCCTTATCCAGATACTTAAAAATTCATCTGTATACTTCTGCTGTTTTAGAACCACTGCTGGTACCAAAAAATATCTGTATTAGCCAAGGTTCTCTAGAGGAACAGAACTTGAGAATGAAACTATATGTGTTTATATAGAGAATGGCTTACAGGCTGGGGTCCAGCTAGGTCAACAATGGCTGTTTACAATGGAAGGTCCACAAACCCAGTAGGCCTTCAGTCCACAAGACTAAATGTCTCATTTGGTTTAATGTCAGTGAAGGAATTGACTTGCTAGGAGAGCAAGAGCAAGCCTCCTTTTTCCATGCTCTTTTTATAGGCTGCCAGCAGAAGGTGTGGCCCAGATTAAAGGTAGATCTTCCCACCTCAAAAGATGTGGATTAAATGTATGTTCCTATCTCAGAGATCCAGATTAGAAGTGGGTCTTCTCACTTCAAATGATTTAATTAAGAAAAAAAAAAAATCCCTCACAGGTGTACCCAGATATTTGGGTTTTAGTTAACTCCAGGTGTAGTTAAGTTGACAACCAAGAATAGCCATCACACCAGGGTAGCAAGCATTCTGGCATATGGAAAAACAGCATGTACAAATCTATATGGTGGAGTTTGGTTGAGGTTGTTCCTCCTTCAGGACTGCATTATGTCATCTTAATGTGTTTACTTAAGCTCCTTTGGGCTGCCTCCATGGCAGCTGTGACATCACAGAGAAGTTGAAGGGTTTGGGCCCTGATAATCATGTATGTTAATGTAATATGAATGCTGTGTCCATTAAAAAAATCACTGCTGTATAAGAAACTTTAAAAAGGATTTTTTTAGAAGCTACTTCAAAAAATCATTAAAGTGATCTACAAAGGTCTCAAATATTTTTTCACTATATGGATGCATCTATTTTTAAAAGTTCTATTTTTCTTATTTTAATTATATGTATTTGTGGGTGTATGTGCATGTGCACATATGTGCATGCAGGTGCCACAGAGGCCAGAGGTACCAGGTGTCCCTGGAATCAGAGTCACAGGCAATTTTCCCAGCATGGGTGCTGAGAAGCAAACTCCCATCTTCTGGAAGAGCTATACATGCTCTTAACAGCTCAGCCATCTCTCCAACCCCAGGAGGTACTTATTTTAAAATGTGTATAGTATGAAGGTATAGTGTTTTTGACTCATAAATATAATTATGCAACTACAAAAGTATTTTGAATTGCTGTTAGGAGAATATGAATTATTAAAAATAGCTCAACCACTATTTTTATCTCTAAACCAGAAGCATATATTTAACACCAAAGATACAAAAATAATAGAAGCTTAAGGCAAATTGTAAAATATACCAGGTTATAAAGAACATTTTATTTACCTTGATAAAAGTGTTACTTTTAGTTCCCTAAATATATTAAGCCCATTTGCCAAGTAACTGTCGACTTAGCATTTACTGTGAATAGTGAGAAGAACATGCAACTCTTATGCTTTCTTTTCCACTAACAGTGGAAGTCTTTCAGTCCCATTGTTTGAGTCATTGCAGTATATGCTGGGCTTGAACTCACAGTAGTCCTCATGCCTCAGCCTCCCAAGTGGATTACAGGCACTAAGCACCAAGCCTGGCTCTTTTTGGTCTTATGAAGGAAGCAAGACTGATAGCCTACAGAAGTACAGCCATGCACCAAGGATTAGAGCCATGGATAGCCATGCACAAAGGACTATAGCCATGCAGGGCTATACCCACGTACTGAGAATTAGAGCCATACAGGACTATAGACACACACTAAGGACACCATTGCTTTTACTCAGCCTTGTCCTTTAGAGCCCCCTCCTGCTCCACACTTGCCCTAAGTGTGAGTGTTCCTTGGAGTTTCTGGCTAACTAGACAGCATTCTGGTCCTCTTAGCCTCCCCCATGGCTTTAGCTACCACTTACATTTCAGTGACTGCAGAGATCCAGACTTTATATCAACCTCCCTGGGAAAGGTTCCCCATAGTGTAAAGGATGTGTTTCTTCTCCTGGCCCTGAGGTCCACACCTCCTCACTCACCCAAAGACAAGACTGTGTATCCCTTGACCTTAAACAGCTAATGTCTGCTCCTGGAGTCTTCTCTTCAGCCCTCCGGTCTCTGGGCACATGGCAGTGGTTCTAACAAGTTCCATTTTAGCTCCCAATTCTTTTACACTCCAACTTTTACGTCTCCAAGATCCTGACAAAGCATATGTGACCAACTGATACTTCCATCAAACATCTTCCTGAGGTTTTCTCTTTCTTACAAGTTTTGAGCTGATGCATCACAAGAATTGACTCACAAAGTAGAGTTACCCTTTGAAATTCTATGCTAAATTTTCTGTTGACTTGTAGCATTAAAAAAAAAAAAAAACACACACCCACTGCTTTTTTTTCCCCTCAAAGCATATCTGTTGGCCCTAAAAGGCTTAAAAATAAAAATAAAAATTTCCATACAAATTCCTCAGCATGATTATTCTGAAAACTGAAGGCCCTGGCCATCTGTCCAGCTTCCTTCTGACCCTTTTTCAAGCCCCACCCAGCACCCGTTTCCACATCTCTCGTGCAGGCCCCAGTGTACACACTGTTCTCCTTTTATTCTTAGCTGAACTAACCACCCAGGACGTCACCATCTTTCTTTCAACAGGCTCCCCAGGTGACACTAGCTATGGAAAGCTGTGGAGGCCAAGAGAGCTCACTCAGCTCTTGCCTCTTAGCAGGTGACCTCATAATCTTTCTCATAGCATATGCCTCTTAGATTTCTAAAGCGGGAGCTGGAGGAGTGTGTGGGAATCTAAGAATTAAAATCATAAAACCCAAACAAGCAATAACTTAAGAGTGGCACACTCGGGGCTGGAGAGATGGCTCAGTGGTTAAGAGCACTGACTGCTCTTCCAGAGGTCCTAAGTTCAATTCCCAGCAACCACATGGTGGCTCACAACCATCTGCAATTAGATCTGAAGCCCTCTTCTGGCTTGCCTGAAGACAACTACAGTGTACTCATATATGTAAAATAAATAAATAAAATCTTTAAAAATAAATAAAAATAAAAATGTAAAAAAAAAAAAAAGAAAGAAAGAGTGGCATATTCACACACTAGGAAGACAAGCACACATTTCTGTTGTACTTTCTTGGAAGAAATTGGGTGATAAACATGAAATGTATAATCCCACCAGACCAGACTTTTGACGCTAGATAAATGTCACGAACAACTTCCTTATAGTGCAGGGACTTTGTCAGCGTTTAGTTTTCCCATATTTCATTCTCTCTAATATGGGTACTCTCTGCTGCAGGTGTCTAGGAGAGCCGCTGGGTCTTTACTCCTCTCTTGGTTCAGTAATCTCCACCCAAAAGCCAGTTAATGGTCATAACAGTCTCCAAATTCTTTTACTCCGGAAAATGTTCCATTTTCACTGTTCTAAGTAGTCTTCTCCTGACCAATGTCTTACAACACAGATTTTAAGATCCAAATTATTTTTCTTTCTGACGACTCTAAAAGTCTTCAGACTTTTTAATTCAAATATTGTTGCATTATCTCTATTAAGACAGAGATCTTTGCTGTAACAGGGCGGACCGATCCCAGCGAAGAGTATTTCCCTGCTCTTAACTCATCTACCTATAAATAGCGCTGCTCACCGAGCTGAGTCACCAAAACCCAGAGTTTACTCAAAATAGCTCTTAAGGACTGCTGGAATCGAGTCGCTCCAGTGGTGACAGATTGACCACACACCCATCAAGCTGGGCCATGGACGAGAGCCATAGAACTGGATCCTAACCACCAGGCGCCCAGAGGGCTAGTCAGGCGAGTAAGACCCTAGTCTCTGGGGTCTCAAAGTCTGGTCTCAGGAGCCAGCTGGTGGCCAGACTCCGCCTTGACCGAACAGAGTCCTCCCCGCCCTTTAGGAGCTGGGAGCCGCGGGGGGCCCCGGCACCCGGCACCGCCCTCGCCCAATGCACACACAATGGGGCGCGTCGAGGGGCCGCCCGGCTCGAGCTTCAGACCAATCCCCCCGCCGGACCCTCGATTGCTGCCAAACCACCTGATGACCTTCGACTATTGCCCACCCCCACGACAGTGCAGAGGCTTAGGAGCAGCAGCCTGGGGGTAGGGGGAAGAAAACGGAAGTGCCACCCCCTGCAGGCAGGGTGGTGACGTCACCCTGTAGCAGCCTGTAGCGGGGGTGGCTGCCCATCACGTGATCCACGCCCCTCCGAGTCCCGCGCGCGCGCGCTCCCTCCCCCCCACCAGACTCCCACCTCTCCCGCCTCCTCTCCCCAACTTTCGCCCTCCCTACTCCCTCACCGCTGTCAACAGCGCCAGCTCCGCCCTCCCCTTGCCTTGGCGCCCCCACCAACGGCGACGCAGAGGGCTCCCGAGCTCAGGTCCCCGCTCCCTGAGCGCGGGGGTACCCCCTCTCCCACTCTGTCCCCAAATCCAGGCGCTCAGGGTGCGTGGGCCTCGGGGGTGCAGTGGCGGCGGCAACAACAGTTCTCTACTCATTCCTCCTACCGTGGACCAGGCGGACTCTGCAAGTCTGCGTTCAAAGGGGACCGAGACACACGCACGGCCTCCCGAGAGCCCCCTCCTCACCCTGCGGCCCGCTCCGTCCGCCATCCCTGCCGAGCTTCGTCTCCCGTGGGGGCCACGCGCAGATCGCCTCCTGGAGCCCCTCACTCTCTTCTCTCCGTGCATGCCGGGGTTACAGTTTTTTTTTTTTTTTTTTTTTTTTTTTGGCTGTCGCTGCTGCTCCTCGTTCTATTTCCTTACCCCCGCCCCCCCGCCACGGTTCCCTTCTAAAAGTGGAGGCTGGAGGGGGAGAAGAGAAGCCAGAGTCGAAAGGGGCGGTGCGCACTGACCTGTCAGCGGCGGAGGAAGACCCCCGATCTAAGCGAGCTCTCCAGCCAGTGGGGGCACTGGAGCGCAGGGCTCGAGCGGAGCGGCGGCGGCGCTCGACCAGGTGTCCCCTAGGCCAGTCTGCGCCGCCCCCTCCCTCGGCGCCGCGCTCCCCGCTTCAACATCGGGGACCAGGGAACCCCCCAGCTCGATTTTTTGTGCAGTTTCAGCAAAGCTCCGAGGAAGTTGGTCCTTTTGTTCCACTATTTATAGATTGCGTCAACATTGCGAAAAGAAGAAGGCGGAGCGGTGGCCCCTCCCCCGCCCCTCGGCCCGCTCCCAGGAGAGAAAAGCCCCAGCACACGACCTAAGTACACAGCGCGCCAGCCGCCCGCCCCCGGGCCTCCTGCTCGCCACTTCCCCCTCCCCCTGCCCGGCCCGAGCGCTGCCAACCCCATCACGTGCCCTCCCGGGAAAACCAGCTCCCCCG
>NC_047660.1:56721720-56749220 GCF_011762505.2 Arvicanthis niloticus | reverse complement strand
CTGTAGTTATGTTTTTATATTTGTGTCTTTCAATTTGCTCCATTGGCCTATATGTCTGTTTGTATACCATATTGTTTTATTGCTATGGCTATGTGATATAGCTTGAGATCTCGAACAGTAATCCCTCTGGCATTGTTCATATTCGTTAGGATTGCTTTGGGGGTATTTTGTTGTTGCCGCTGTTGTTCCATATAAATGTTAGGATGCCCCTCTCTATTTATGCAAACATCGTCATGGATATTTTGATTAGGACTGGATTGTATCTGTAAATCACTTTTGTTAGAGTTGTCATTATCACATTATCACTATTTTAATTCTACCAATCCATGATCAAGATATATATATATATATATATATATATATATATATATATATATATACTGGACAATGATAATTATATATATAGAGAGAGAGATAGAGCTAGAGATAGAGATATCTTTACTTCCTTGCTTTACTTCCCTGGAGAGAGATAGATAGATAGATAGATAGATAGATAGATAGATAGATAGATATACTGTGAATGAGAGTCTGTTCATGATCTCTTTCCAAGTGTGTTTGTTGATGATGTATAGAAAAGTTACTGATTATTGTAAGTTGATTTCATACTTTGCCATTTGCTGAACTGTTGATCATTTCTAGACATTTTTGGTGGAATCCTTGAAATCGGTCGCAGATGGGGTTGTTTCACTTGTTTTTCTGCTCTTGTCTTCTTGCTGAAGCTCAAGCTTCAAGCACTGTATTAAAAAGGAGTCAGCCCTGTCTCATTCCTGGTTTTAATTGGATTTCTTTGAGTTTCTTCCATGTAGTATGGTGTTGGCTATAGTTTTCCATATATAGCTTTATTATGTTAGAAATGTCCCCTCCAGTCCTACTACTTCCTAGGCAAGGCGTGTTCGATTTTGTCAAGTGTCTTTTCTGTATCTATTGAGATGATCATTCAATTTTTGTCTTTAAGCCCACTTACATTATTTATTATTTTTATGGACTTAAGTTGAGCAATCCCTGCATCTTTGGGATAAAGCCATCTTGACCATGGTGAATGATCTTTTAAATATACACCTGCATTCAGTTTTCAAACATTTTACTGTAGATTTTTTATCTATATTATTGGCCTATGGTTTTGTTGTGTCTTTACTGATCTTGGCATTAGAAGACTTCTAGATTTGTAGAATTTACAGGCACTCCTTCTGCTTCCTTTTCTTTCTGCTATAAGTACATCTAAGCCTGTGTTTTTCTTGGGTTTTTCAATCTCTTTATTTGTTGATGGTCTACTTTGGTAGTTGACTGCATCTTAATTTGACTTTGGTGGTCGAGATAAATGCACCCATTTCCTTTAGGTTTTCCAGCTTAATGGAGCACAGGTTTTTAAAGCATTCCCTTATACAACCAAATTTCTATGGTGTCTGTTTCCATGGCATTTTCGATTCTGTTAACTTGGGTCCTCTCTTCAATCCAAACATTACTTCCATTATTTTCCCTAGTACTGATTCAGTGGGTAGGAATTCTTTTAGCCTATTTGTATCATGGAAAGTTTTTCTTCCCCCTTTAACTATGACAAATAGCTTTCTGATCACAGTAGTCTAGATCGGCAGTTATGTTCTGTGGAATCTGGAGTATATTACTCCAGGTTCTTCCAGATTTGGAAGTTTCCATTGAGGAATCAAGGTTGTCTTAGCAGTCCTCTGGAGCTCAGTACCACAGAGAGCATCTGTGTGGTGCATGCTTTGATAATGAGTAGGAATTGCCAAGGACGTCTTTTTCCAAAGAATGTAATATGGGGAACTCTAACTCTGAGCTGGAGGCTCTTCCCTGTCCCTTAGAGATGTGACTCCTCTCCCTATGGAAACACAGCTAGGGTTAGAGTTAGGGTTAAATATGAGGATATATGTACCCCAGGATTTATCAGCAGCCTGTAGACCTTCTAGGAACAGCCTCTTCCAGAAGCAAATTAACTCATCCCTTCACACTGAGTGCTCCAATCCCTGCTACGTGCAGGCTAAGAAAAAACTCAGAGCCTGTGCTGGCTCCATGGAGTTCAGCTCACTCCTCTCAGGATTTCTCTCACACTTCTGTCTCTGCAGGCAAATCCCCTTCCAACATAGAGAGGACACCCTGCTCTGGAATCCCCTGTGAAGTGTGAAGCAATGCCAACACCAACAGACCCTATAATTAGACAAGTTAGCTCTTATCTCTCTGCTTCAAATCTAGCTAAAAGGACACTTGGTGATTCTAGAAACTGTACCGAGTCTGGGTCCTGCTAAACAAGCATTCTCACTGAGATATACCTCCAGGCCTGAATGTAATCAGTTTTTATTAATCCATCCTCCTTTTTGTGTAACTCCTGGCTTGAAATGATTGTTATATGTAATAACAGTGAATAGAAATAATATGTTTTATATTCAGAGTAAACTCTGAACATTGAAAGGTGCTTATACTCAATATAAAAAATACAAGTAAATGTGCGTGTAAGGAATGATGCCTCATGTCTGGACAGGATTTTTAGTGATTAAAAACATTACATCAAAGCTGTTCGTATTGATTGAACATGTGCTTTAAAATTACCCAAAACAATTGCCTCACGATAAAAGTTTTGACTTTTTGATTTGATAAATACTCAATTGCTCTGCCCTCTCTCATGATCCTGTTAGGCTTTCAACTCTAAGTAATTCCCAAATGTGGAGGCACTTAATTGACTCATTATGTTTATTGATGTTCTAGCTTGGTTTTTCTCTGCAGTAGGGACTACAAAAAAAGCTGAGTATCTAGAATTGTAATTTAGTGTCAAACTTTGCTCAGTTATTAGGGATGGCTGCTGTGAGCAATTTCTGATTATTGTAGCCAACTGAAGATACAGCATCACACACACACACACACACACACACACACACGCACGCACACACACACACACACACAGAGAGAGAGAGAGAGAGAGAGAGAGAGAGAGAGAGAGAGAGAGTTAGTTGTTAAAGCCGTTATAATCATGAGAATACTTCCCCGCTGGCTGGTGCACAGCTAAGCCTCCAAACTGCTCTCCAGACTGCTGTTTTCATTCCTCTTTGACCCAGACACTACTGTACTTCCTCAAGAAGAGTTTCTCCAAACTCCCTGCCTACTGCCACTGCTGGATTTGTTCTCTCATTGCCATCCTCTGGGTCACAGCGAAGCACCTCTCCAGGCATCGAGCATGGCCATTTGGTTTGGATGTTACCCCCTTCCTCCATTTTGCTCCATCTGGGATAGAGGTTCTGGGATCAGTACTGAGTCAGTGTTCTTCCCTCACCTGAACTGGTGATGTTTGCTCCTCACTCAGGAGAGCTCACCCATGGTGTGTGTTTCTATAAGGAAAATAATCGTTAAACAAGTAGACATTTCTTCATCATCATCATTAAAAGGAGTGCAGCCGAGGAGGCAGTGCGGATCTAGGGACACTTTCAGTCATTCTGTGGCACCAGGCTCAGCCCGTGGCTCCATCCTTAAGGTTGCCTGAGGCTTACAATACGGATACCTCCACGACAACCATCCTCCCATCCTTAGTCTCAAGAAGAAAAAAAGAGGAAGGCCAAAGTGTGACCAGAGTTTTTAGGGTCGAAGCTTGGGCAACCCAAACAAGCCAGGCTTGGCCACTCATTCTCAGTACACCAATTAAAGGGCACAGGTAACAGTGAAAAGCAGAGAGAAGGGCTTCTTTCTTTGTTTCCCACTGTGACCACCCTGGGATGAGGAAGCCCAAGTTCATCATCATTAAAACAGAGGCCAGAAGTAAACATAACCTAGCAGTCTGGGTCAACGTGTGGGTCTGCCCATCACTGTCTTGGCTCCAATCTCTCCCATAATCATTATAGGAGTTGTTCAGACTTTCTTTCTGGGGAGCCAGTTCCTCCTCGAGCACCAGGCTTCAGCCTTTCTCTCCCTGCGGCGAAAGACTGGGGAGTTCTGATCTCTTGAGCACTGTCAATGTCCATAGTCCCCACAACCAGGGAACTACTGAGCTACATTTCCAGAGCCAGTCTTTGCTTTTAAATTTTTCCCAAAGACATTACCTAATAATTTTCTTAATGCCTTGAGCCAGATCTTTGACAAATGTTTATTTCTAGTTCCCAGGGTGCAGCAGCCCCTTCCTGATAGTAAAGAATACTGGTGAGTCACAGCTGGCCTGCTTCAGCTCAGCACCTCGCCTGATGCTGCTCCTAACCAGGGACATAAATCTTGCCCCACCCACACGCAGAAGGGCCCTTGGGCAGTCATTGAGAGTGCACTTTCTGAAAACATTTGTTTAAAATTAAGTCTAAAGTCTACCATGGAAAACACAAGTATCATCCTGGTGCAATATGTTCTTCCAAGTAGATAGTTAAAAATCATATCTCCTGTGGCCACAATAGTCAGCCTAAAAAGGCAGCATAGGGACAGGACAACAACTGTGTCATTGTCCTGAAGATTCTGCTGTGGGGGTCTCTCTCCATCATGAGGACCAGGTACGGTCCCCCTGTATGATCAGCGGGTTCAGTTCCTGCTGTATACATGTGTAGGGAGAAGCAAGAACAATCTGAGCCTTTTTGCTCTCCTTGATTCAGAATTCTCAGAATGAAAATCAGAGGCCTGTAGTGTTCACTCAAGTGTCAGGGCTGAAGGAGTCAACCCTGAATGAAAACAAGAAATAAAAGAGGAGGGCATAACTGCTTCCAGGTATGGTAGATGAGAAAGTTTGTTGTATAAAAGGGAGAATACAATCAGAGGCAGAGGCAGAGACATCTGGAAGAGTCCAGAGTGAACAAGACCTTGAGCCAGGCCGTTCAAGGAGAGGGGAAAAGGGAGGGAGGAGAGCAAGGAGACCAAGAGGCCAAAGGGGTAAAAAGGACCAGTGTAGCCAAAATGGCTATGCTGTACAGGGAAGAGCAGTTTCGGGAAGGGTAGCCCAGCCCCCTGGCCTGGAGGGCATGCCTGTAAGGAGGAGCCTATACCAAGGACTGGGATGCTGGGAGATACGCTAAATAGGCACCTCAGCTATTTGTCTTGAGTTTGAGACCCAGCATCCAGGTCTTTTTGTTAATAATAAATGATAAAGGTGATGTAATCTTTTCTCTGACTACTTCTTGCTGATACTGCTGTTGTCAAAGCTACAGTTAGTCAATCAACATCGCCAGAGATTGGAGAAGGATAAATTACAGCAGGAGGTATAATCTAAATGACCTATATATCAATTAAGATGACAGAGACTCACTACCTAGACAGCTGCCCTAGGCTCCCATGGCCTCGATGGCTTTGTTGGGGGCAGTAGTCAGTCCTCAGCTGTCACAATGGACACCATTCAGTGTTCAGCTGACAGAGCAGCATCGGCCTTCAGCTGGAGACCCAGAAGACCTGAGAGATTTTCATGTGCAGAAGGAACTTGGGGCAATTGCTCTAACTTTGGCCAGGCTGAGTATAATAGTCATCCCAACAGTGTCCACAGTTTGGGCCCAGCCCTGGCAGCAGGCAAGAGGGGGAAGTTTTTCCCAGTGGTTAGCATTACCACAATCCAGGTGGAGTCAGCATATTCCACCCTTCTTCTTTCAAAACCATAGGGTTCCTGCTGGGAGTTGGTGTTTCTGTCTATTGGAGAAGCTTTTTCATTAACCATTTTAAATGACAAACTCAGCAGATCTCTGAAGAGTTTGAGGGTTACAATCTATTGTGCATACCTGAGTTAAACAAACTTTAATCATTTTAAACATATACAGGAGGCTAAATAAAAGCTTGCCACTAAATGAATTATATAACAGTTTATACATTAATAGCTTTTATAAGATTAGGAATTTACAGCTTTATCCCTGTTACGTTTGAACCTTAAAATTTTGAGTAAAGGTTTAATTGAAGATCTTTTGGCATCAAAATAAAACTTTAGCCTATAAATGCAGTACATTTTAAACCATAAATATAGTCCATAGAGAAGCTGGGAGCTTTACTTTCCTGGTCCCTTTATAGTACGCCATTATAGAATATTACAATTTCTTGTATGACTCAGTTTACCCAAATAGCGAAAGCTTAACAAAGTGAGCAAAGACAAGGGGGCTAGACATACATTACTGTGACCCTGCATAAACCTCTGGAATTTATAAATCTTGTTTATCAAATACACCTTATCAGACAGATGTTGATTCTTATTTAGAATTTTTTAGTAACCTGGTGTTGAAAACAGTTGGCAAAGACATGAGCAGTTAGACAAACATCTCTATGTTAGCTTTTGTTAACCTGAGTATATCTTTATAACCCTAGGAATGTATCATCATACAAAATAATCCATACCAATCCAAAATATTCTGGAGACATGCTGCTGCTTCCTTAGTCTAAAAGGAGATACAAGGACTGACCAGAGGCTCAGTAGGACTAAGAAGCTTATGAGTGTTGCCTTAGTTGGTTTATACCATGTAATTATCTTATTATGGTGGAGTCACGTGGCATGTACCTTTTAACCTTAGTAAAGATGGCTGCTAGCCATGTGGTTGGTATTTAAAGTATCTGTTTGGGTTTTTTTATTTGGGGGTGGTGGTGGTTGTAGATCTATTTTTTTAAATAAGAGTTTAATCTAAGTTACATATATAGCATACTTAAAACAAGGATTGAATCACATATTAATAAGTTGTAGCAAATTAAGATTACCTGTGTGCATAGATTTTTTAATTATACACCTTTTGTTATAAGTTTTAGAGCATAATTTGTTGCAGTTTTTATTGATTTTTTTAACCTCATCCAATGAACTTACAAATCCTGAGATAGAGTTTACAGCATAGTCTGACGAGATTTTTTTGAAAGCAGAGAACAGAGAGATCATAGAGAGAAAAGAGTTTTAAGAGTAGGAAGTAGAACCTTAACGATAGGAAGCTTTTGGAAGTACGGAGCAGAGCGTGTTTGGATATGATGCTTGGGGGTAGGTCGTTTGTTATGATTGTGAGAACTTGGAAAGCAAGGGTGCCAATTTTTGGTCATTGATCTGTTTTGAAGCCAAGCTGTTTATTGTCCAAGGAGGGGGGGGGGGAGAAAGAGAGAGAGAGAGAGAGAGAGAGAGAGAGAGAGAGAGAGAGAGAGAGAGCAGAGTTCACACCTAATGGCCCTAGACAGGCTTGGGCTTGGATCCCGGAAGAGCTCTTCTGGAGGGAGATCTTCAGGAGAGGCTGAGGAAGAGAAGGAGCAGGCAGCTCCGATGGGGAAGAAGAAACTTTAGGAGGGAGCTGAGAGAGGGTAGGGCTGCAAAGTACCATGGCCGCCACCGCTGTGGGACTTCAGGCAGCTCCTAGGGGAAGGAGACATGAGAAGGTCAGGGGAAGCTCCTGCAGGAGGCAAGAGAGAGTAGCTGAGGTGGATAAAGTGTATTTGTAACAAGAATATTCATGGTGGGACGATGCCCCCAGGAGGAATGGGAAACTTGTCAGAGAGGAAAATGTTCCAAATCACAGATTTTTGTCCTTGTGATTGGGGCCCAGTGGAGGAGAGAGGAGCTTTTGTTCTAGTGGTGGACAAAGCAGGCAGCTCCATGGTGATGCTTATCAGAGAGAGAGAGAGAGAGAGAGAGAGAGAGAGAGAGAGAGAGAGAGCGCCACATGGGCATACAGTAGGATTCTGGAAGTAGAGAGCTGGAGAGAGGAGAGACGGAATCTAGAATTTGGGGTCAACTTTGATGGCTGTCAGGAGTTAGCAGAAAGAAACATACATAGGAAAGTCAACTCAGGTTACTAATCCCAGGTTTTGGTACCAGATAAACAAAATGAGTGCAGTAAAGAAATCAAAATAGCCCCTCCATGGGTGAAAAAAAGAGAAGTTTATTCCAAACTGCCAAGGCTACCTCTCTAGAAAGCCTCTTGGGGGAAAATATTTCCAGACTTAAGGAAAACAGGTAGGTGCCCAGGAGGAGGTGAACTTGTGAACTGGTGTGGAGAGCTTTGAAGTGTGTAACAGATTGCTGTGGGTAGCCTAGGATTGAAGGAGCCTAGAAGCTAGCATAGCCCTTAATGGGCTAATGGACACCACCAGGCATACTGGTGAGTCAACTAAAGAGCCATAGTTCCCTTTTGCCAGAGAGAAGGAGAATGGTTCCTTTTAGCAGGTGGGGACTATTTTCTCAAGTCCCTGAAGGAATGCTGGCTTTTGTCTAAATGCTAGACTTTGGGAAAAGGAATTTGTTGGGACTAGACAAATCTCAGTTTTCTGCTTAGTGTTGGCTGCCTGCGTGTCAAGGCTTGCAAGAGATCAGGACCAGAGGGAAAGGCTGCCTTTTTAAAATCCTCCTCATTGGGGTGCTTGGTCCTGTGGAGGCTTGATGCCCCAGAGAAGGGGGATGCTAGAGAGGTGAGGTGAGGCGGGGAGTTAGTGGGTGGGTGAGGGAGCACCCTCTTAGAGGCAAAGGGGAGGGGGTGGGGCATTCATGGAGGGGAGACCAGGAAGGGGGATAACATTTGAAATGTAAACAAATAAAATGATTAATAAAAATAAATAAATAAAACTCCCCTCATTGTCCATGTCTGAGAGCAGGAAGATAGCAACAATGCATTTGCCTCTCTTTATGATCCTGGAATCCTACTTACTATCACACCTTGTGAAGCCATCTAATCAAGGAAGGTGCATCGTTGAGTGGCTTCTGTAACGTGTGGCTTCATTTGGGGGACATGAATTTTTCCCAGCTATAAATGGTTCATTTGCCCTTTATAGGTTAATGGAGAAGGACAGGCCCACTTTCAGGCTTTCTGAAAAGCTCAGTACACTATAGCCCTCATAGAATTTCACTGAGATACAGGAAGAGGAATTCCATTCACTCTCAGAGTGTTAAACTGTGTTTCCAGAACTCTGGTGAGATCATTAAGCCGTGAGGCCCGATTTGCATTCTTAAGTGGTGTGACTAGAAGGGGCAAATTTTACAAACAGTATGAAAGGAAAACAGCAATTATGCTAAGAAAAAAATTAAGTGTGCCATGTAATGCTGCTGAGATCTGACCCGAGTGATTGGATATTTCCATTCAGATATAAATTAATATCACACTTGAGAATCACTCTGAGAGGGTGCTAGGAGCTTAAAATTTACTTTTGGCGGGGTGGGGGGAGCATATGATATTTCTTAAGGATCTCTAATCCCAGAAACAGATCTCTAATCCCATGTAGGAAACAAAGAATTAACTAGCTATATTCAGGACCCTCCAATCTGAGCCTAAAGTGGCCCCACCTCTAAACTCAAGATACCTGTTAGCTCTCCTCCTGGCTCCTTACCGCAAGGAAAGAAGAATTGGGAATTGGAGGTATTTTCCCATTAGAAAGTGTGGGCATTTTGGCTGGCTTCAAGGCACTGGAAGTTGGCCTGGAGCCACGAGATGTACTGAGAACATCTTGCCCGTTATCTCCTTTTGACATCTCAGGGGATTCTGCTCCCTCTTACAGTTCCAGGATACTTAGTGAAGCATCAGAGGTTGGCATTTTACACTGGTTATGTTCATGATCCCTGTAGCCTGTTGGAGAGAAGTGAGCTCACTGTGGCTTAATCACTAGCTTAACTGGCCCTTGAGAGAGTAGATGGCAGAGACGGCTCAAGCCGCCCACGAGCTCCACACACAATCTACAGGAAGCGGTTTTCATTTTCTTCCTGTGTATTAGAGGTGATCACTTATTGCAGATTAGCCTTCCTTTAGAGGCATTTTTACATTGTCACTCTCTCAAAAGGAAGGTCAATGTTTTAGAAAACTTGGCAGCATCAAATTTAACTCCGGTGTGTTTGGAAACCTTATAATCGGGTTTCTCTTCTGTTTCTAACACATGATTGTAAATCTCAGGACATATCTAACTATGGCAGTGTGCTTCTTTTACGTTCCTCCCAAAAGCAAAGGCCCTACTCACACTGGGGGGGGGGGGGAGATCTGCTGAGGGCAGCTCTTCCCACAGCCTACACATCGGGCCTTTGTGTAACAAGCATGGCACCAGCCTTGGAGACATTTGTCATGTTCCTGGGCCTTCCTTTTAGGAATGGAGTCATCTAGTAGCTTGTAGCTAGCACTCTGATATATCTGGGTCTTGCAAAGATTCGAGTGGAGGCTTAGCCACAGCCAGCAGGTCGGGGTAGCCTATGTGCTTCCATATTTTAGCAGCTTCCCAAAAATGCTATTCAAAGCCTGGAAGAAAATATGCAGTTACTGCATGGAGAACTGCTGCCTTGGATGCAGTGTCGTCACCTGAAGCTACTCAGAGGGAGCTTGGGGAGCCCTGACATAGTCCACTGACTTCTGCCCATGTTTCCTATGCTTGGCCTCTGATTGGCTTTGTGGCTCTCTGATTTTCAGAATGTCTGTTTAGGAAATGTGCCCACTTGATAAATACTTGGATTATGTTGTTAAACTTTTAAAATAAATAATTTCATTCCCCCACTAAGAATGGTTTATTTTAAAACCCAGACCACATCCCTTATGTGTTGGAGTTCTTTCTGACAAATGGCAGCAGCATTTACAATGATGGAGGTAGCTCAGGAAATCTCTGAGATAAGGAAGCACAGTCTAAAGCATTTGTTTGCCACACTGTTGTCTGATGGTATACAGTTCCTATTTTCTTTGCACCGGAGATGAAAGCTAGACAGTATCACTGTTTGACAACTGACAAGAAAAAAAATGTGTAAGAAAATCAAAGGGTCAGGACCCTGCCACACAGACAGCCCCTCTGATGCTCCACTATACTCAGATCTGTTTTTAAAAATACAATGGAATCCCTCTGGCTTCAAAAATAGGAGATATGGTTTCAAAGTTTTCATTTTGAACTAACTACAGCTATACAAAATTTCTACCAAAGAAGAAGAAAGAAAATGAAGCCAGACTCTCTTGCTTAAATTTTCCCCGGAGAAAACCCAAATGGCCCCTCAGGAATACATGGTCGTTAACAACATTGTCAGGACCCTGGAGAGGGGGAAGGGAGTAGCTGATACCACTTGCAGCTGTCCTTGATGTGACTCTGACATTTCTCATTTTAAAAGTAATTTTATTGTACAAATTGTTCATAGCCATTGGGGGTTTTGTTGTTGTTTATTTTGTTTTGTTTAAAGTGAGAAAATGGAAATTAAAACCTAGAATCCTACCCAGTCAATCCATTGTTTGTCATTTGGTGTCTTCCTTTGCATATTTTAATGACATCTATATTATTATAATACTTTTATTAGAATGGCAGAGACAGACAAAGACAGAAGATGTCTTATTCTCTCTCTATCATTTCCTCATTATAAATGACTGTGTCTCCAGGAACATCCTCCTGTAGCAGTCTGAGCACCCGTACAGTATTTATTCCATTGTTTGTGCCTTGGCACAGTCACCAGACCCTGCGGGTTGTGTCCCACTTTCACCATTATAAACACAATCACCAGGAGCATCCTTACTCAGTCTGTGTACATCCATCAGGAGGGTGAACTCCTACAGGTAGAATTATTGAGATAAGGATGTGCCTTTGTAAAGCTCACAACCCTTTCCTCTCCACTGTGGACTGTTTCATCCTCCCACTGACACCAAAGGGTAACCAGATGTCCCATGAACGCTGTGATTTAATATGCAAAAGGAAGATGGACACGCAAAGACACTGCATCTAGACGCACTGTACATGGGCGATGAGCAAAAGTGCTCTGTGGGGTAGCTGACAAACCAGACTCTTGTGGGGTGGCACTCCTCAAGTTGAAGCCTTTCCTACTCCTGTCATTTAAAGTATGGCCTAATTCCCTCTCGTCTCAGGCAGCAGGAGTAGCCACAGGACCATTGGGGCAATGAACAGGCTTCTTAGCGCAGTTCCTGGTCTACATCCCTACAGCTGCCTTGAACACATGCTGCTCTAGCCGATCAGAAGGACTTGGGGAATACTCACAAAGTCCCAAGATTAGAACTGAGGAGACTGGGACCTGTAAGCTTCCTTCCTTCCTCCTCACCCCCCCCTTTTTGTATATTTGTTAAACTTGCCTTGTATAACAAGGGGGTTATGGGTGGAGAGAAATGACCCATCTTTCCTCACTCCCTCTTTTATTTTTAATCTCACTCTAACACCTCTGGCATCACCCACTGACTCCTGAAGGAAGTGAGGCTGAGTCGTTTAACCTCTACAGGAAAGGACAACATTCATTATTTTGTTGTTGTTGTCATCCTTGTTGTTGTTGTTGTTGTTGTTGTTGTTGTTGTTGTTGTTAGTATCTCAACTATGGTCTTTCCCTGCACTTCTATAGTTAATCTACTGTTGCCTCAGGCTTGAAGATACTGAGGATAATATGGACGGAGTCGCATGTCATAGTGGAGAAGATGGAGGTCTTTCTGTGAGAGTCGCCCTTTTGTCTTATAAAAAGGAGTGTAGTACAGCAGGAGGGCGCACCTCAGTGGGCCCTGCCAGGGTGCTCCCCTGAGAAATCAGCCATGTGACAGACCGGAAAGAGACCTGGAAAAGGGGTAGAGGCAGAGAAAGGAGGGGGACAGAGAAGAACAGAAAGAGAGAGGAGAGAAGGGGAGAGAAAGAGAAGAGGCCAGCCTGGACACGTGAGGAAGAAGTGGCCAGGGAGAGGAAGGGGGGAGAGGAAAAGAGAGGAGAGAGAGAAAGAGAGAGAGAGAGAGAGAGAGAGAGAGAGAGAGAGAGAGAGAGAGAGAGAGAGAGAGCAAAAGCCCTTCTTATATTCAAGCCAGGCTCCAACCTGCCAGCAGCTAGCAAGCTGTTGCTAGGTAACTGTTGGGTGGAGCCTAGAGGAATTGCTAACTGTCCTTGCCAGCCCTACAGCACTACTAGTGTAGTCCTTCAGACCATTTCTTCTGCTCTAAGTTCAAACAAACAAACAAAAGACTTCAGAATGTTGATTCTTGGGTTTTTCTCTTCCTAAAGCAATATAGCCAGGGATTTGCAGATGTGGGGCCTTGAAATAGTAGAAAAATTGTGGGAAAGGGAAATTGCATTTCATCCTCTCCATATTTGGAACTAAACATCCCCCATGGGTATTTCCTATGTCTGTATGTCAGTCTTTCTTGCTCAGTTACATGGTACTGAGTTCCAAGGGCAAGGATGAGCTAGTGTGCGTGAGTGTAAAGCATCCCCCACAGGCGCATGTGTTTGAACACTTGGTTCCCGTCTGAGGTTGTGGGACCTTTAAGGCAGGGAGCAGTAGAGTCAGGGGTTATGCCCCAACACAGCCCCAGCCTGAGCTCTCTGTTTGCTGATCCACCAAGATGTGAGCAACCCCTCTCAAGCTCCACACACCACACATAGGAATCTCTCTCCCCTCTAAGAACTAACTCCACCACACCTTCCTCGGCATGGGGAACTCCACCTTTACAGTTCATGAGCCAAGATAAATCTTGTCTCTGACAGTTATCCTGGCACAGCGATGGGAAGTGAGTATGCACCTGTCTCTTCCCTTGAATCTTTAGGGCTTTGGCAGGATTGGGCGCTTTGGAGCTAAGGAATGAGGCAGTGAAGGTTAGAGACAGAAGTGCAAGTTGGGAGATACTCTGCTTTTAGACTGGTCCACCTGGGAAAATGGCCCAACCTTGACTGTTAACAAAAGCCCAGGTGAAATGTCCCAGTTGTCTTTAGTTTGTATCTGTGTCCAAGCAGCTTTCTCTTCAAGAGAGCCTGAAGTGTGTAGGGACACTTGAGACAACAGAGAGCATGTCGGTGCTATCCTAAAGCTGCCAAAATGCTCAACTCTTCCTCTGACTTTTAGGCCAAGACAAGTCTCTGGGCTTCTTTCCCCATGTTTCTAGTTTGAGCAGGGGCAAGGCCAGCACAGGATCACAGCTCTGGTGACCCGTGCAGGCAGTCAGAGTGTACTCCACTAGCATGCACATGGTGTCTTGTCTTTGAACAATTAGAGCAGCAATTTCACCTATTGCTTAACACCTGTCAGAACAAGTCACTCTTCAGAGAAATCTTTATTAGTAGAATTGTGATGATCCTGCCCCTAGCTTCCTCTAACACTGGGAGGCCTGGCGTTCTTTCGTTAACAAGCCCATGAGTCTAGTGATGGCTACATCTCTCTGTCTGTTATGTTGCAATAGACGTATTTAATTTTCTGAGACTAGATGGATTTTAGTTCTGAACACGTTGCTTCCACAGCTGGCTGCCACATTCTCAAATCTGTAAGATTATATTAAGAGCACAACTTTCTTAGGATGTGTTTGCTAAAGGGGAATGTGACAAGCTTTTAGTGTGCTTTAGACAAAATCGAAATCTCTGAGCAGAAGGAAGGTTTTGGGGTACCTGATGGCTTGAATGAAAATGGCCCCATAGGCTCATAGGGAGTGGCACTATTAGGAGGTGTGGCCTTGGAGTGGGTGTGGCCTTGCTGGAGGAAGTGTGTTACTGGGGTTGGGCTTTGGGACTTCAGATGCTCAAGCCAGGCCCAATGTCACTCTCTCTTCCTGCTGCCTGCCGATATAGAACTCTCAGCTACCTCTCCAGCACCATATCTGCCTGTTTGCAGCAATGGGCTGAACCTCTGAGCCAGTAAGCTAGCCCCAATTAAATGCTTTCCTTTTAAGAGTTGCTGTAGTCATGGTGTCTCTTCACAGCAGTAGAAACCCTGACTAAGAGAGGGTACAATGCCACAGCCTCATCAGGGTCTTAAACCAGAAGTTTTATACAGCAGGATCTTAGCTATCACTAGACAGAGAACCCTGCTAGGTAGAGACTGATGTCCCTTCTCAGAAGCTTTCAAATCCGCTGCAGGGTAACTGCTGTAGCGTGTTTGTTTCTAGTTCTGTTCCTCTCTCCTCAGACTGATTAGTGGTCCTCTCAGAATCTGTGTCAGGCTATGCCCAGCTCAAGTTTTCTTTCTCATTGTCTGGTGGCTGCCTTTGGTCTTCTCCCCTTCCACTGGGGTGTCTCAGAACACAGCCTGCCTGATGGGGGAGGGGGACTTGGAAACACATTTAAGGTAAAATGGAAGCCCTGCTTCCGAGTGAAGAAGTGTGTAGTACAAGCTGCCTTATTTTGTGCTGTCTGCCTCCTGGCCGAGTTCTTTTTTCTTAATAATGCCTTGGTTGCAGAAGAGCTCAGTGTAGATTGAGTCCAGGCCCTTGACATGGTCCCTGCACAGATGCTGAGAACGGAGAGAGCCTAAGTAGCCCAAGCTGGTGCAGAGGCCTGTTGTTTACAAACGCTTGCCAGGCCCAGGAAGCTCAAAGATGTCTTCTCTTCTCTGCCGAGTGAAAATCCAGGTTTCAGCTTCACCACTGCAGCCTGAGTTCAGCTCTGAGCTGCAGGGGGTTGTGGGAACTGACTCCCAGGGAGGAGCCATACGATTTACATTACAAATGCAGCTAGGGATTGCCCACTGCTGCTTCCCTGCCAATTTTATTATTGAAATTATAAAATTACCAGTAATTGAGGAAATCTGAGACTTATCTTAAATATTGGTAGCTTAAGGGAACTGTTAATGATTTTCTCCTTAGGTCAGAGATGCAAATAATTGTCTTTTTAAAACATGCTAAAAAGCAAAGGCAGCTTATTCATTAAATTCTGGAGGAATGGCTCTCCCAGGAAGGAACCTGCACTTCTTTCTGATGCTGCTTAGTAGGGGAGCATGGTCCTCTGGGGAGCACTCCCTCCTTCCTGCCTTCCAACCTGTTCCTGGTTCAATGTGAGCCTCCTGAGTGCTCAGGGTACTGGGTATTTATTGGATATTTCGCACTGGAAGGGTGCTGAGTGGTTTGCTCAGTTGATAGGACCTGGTTCTGGCTGTTGCTTTGGATATCCACCCCTTCCTATGGGCACACAGAACTCATGTTTGCTAAGTAAAGTAGCTGTCACTGTCTATGTCACTCTTCATTGTGTTTCCTCCCACAAGAGTGTATGCTCTCTGAAAGCTATGTCTAGCTTACTTTCCATTACATAGTACCCAGCACATAATAGGTGCTCAATAAGCATTCCTTGATTAAATAAATGATTGCAAATGGATTGCCACTCATCCATGACAAAGTGAGGACACCATAGCAAGGGGATCCACTGTTGTTCAAAAATTCAAGAAAGCATATCTGTTTGTCACGTGCTAAGACTGGTTCAGTCACTCTGGAAGTATAGATCTTCACGTTCACCTAGACATCCAGTTACCAGGAGCTAGGTACTATGGAAACTTCCAGTTTATCAGTTCAGAAAGGTGGTTAATACAGCAGAAACCCAATGGTATGAGCTAGAGCAAGGCTGTCATGTAGCCCTGGCTGGGAGAGAAAGGTGTGAGCATGGAGACAGCAAGTGGTCATCTAGCATCCCAAAGCCGATCAACAAGCAGAAAACTCCTGATCCCCTGCCCCATCTTCCATAACACAAAAGTGCCACATGAGCTGGTCAACGGAATCATAGCAGGATTGTGCACTCAGTGAGCTAAAGAAGCTGGAGAGAATGTCTGAAGCCCCAGCCAAGGACACTAAGGTCTAGGTCAAGAATACATTTATGAGGCGACAACATAGTTGTTAAGTAACTGGGGTCACTGAGGTGTCTAGTCAACAAATCAAAGTGTACCTGGCCTCCAAGTTCTCCAACATCCCTCAGTCTCTACCTGTTACAGGGTATAGCCGGCATACCCTGCCCCTACCCTCTGCCCTTTCCCCAGAGGCTCGTTCCTATTTAATATAGACATTTTGGTTATCCTTTCTCTCTGCCCTCCTTTCTGCCCTCTTCTGCATATTCTCTCTCTCTCTCTCTCTCTCTCTCTCTCTCTCTCTCTCTCTCTCTCTCTCTCCTCGCCCCCTGCATGGCAACTTTGCTAACGTTGTCCCCAGAGTCTGGTGAAACTGCCCTAGAGCTGCCCACAAAATGGGAACGATACACTCCTAACATCTTGTTTCAAAGGTTATGTGAGATCACACAAAGGCTTTAGGATAGTAGTTGGCAAACAATAAGTACTTAATAAATGTTTGGGTTTTCTTTTGTTGTTTTGTTTTGTTTTTTGCTTGAGTTTATACAGAAGAAAGAAAGCTGAGTGTCTAAAGGACAGAAAACCTGTGGGGAGCGTAGGAAGCTGGGCTGGCTGCACATCCCTTCTTGGGGAAGGCCTGGCCTCACCTCTGCCTTCCTTAACATTTGAGCTGCTCCACAGTATCAGGAGAAACTCTAATCCTGTAACCACAGGAGCAGCCCTCATCCTTTCTTGGAGACTAACTGGAAGCAGCTCCTGTCCCTGTGGCAGCTTCCAGCCTCTCTGGAGGCATGTGGCGGTCATAGCGGGCTTGCTTTTGCTGTGTTGTGCCATGGATGGACCAGGTGCTCTGTGGAGTCCTTGGAAAAGATGGAAAACAGTCGAGATAAAGGCAGAGTACACCCTGGCGCAGCCTCTCCGCTCCTCCAGAGAGGTCCAGGGACTTTTCATAACCATTAATTAGTCATGTTTTCTCTGCCTCCTTTCAAATACTTGGTTTCCTGCTCAGTGCTACAGAGATGTGTGTGCAACCCTAGTGCCCAACAACTGTTTTAGAGCTGTGTTCAGGGTCACTCATTTGCACCAGCAAGCACCCATATGTTCCCAGGGCTGGGCTGGGGCACTACTTCAGCCTCTCCTGAGTCCAGGTTCATACAACATAAAGGCTATGCAGGCTCTGGCCTTGTCTTCCACCTGCTTGATCTTGGCTGCAGTGCTTTTCAGCTCAGCTCACTCTCCCAGGCTGGGCAGCCTGCCCTTTGCAGAGCTGTAAACACTCCACTATCCAGGCAGGCTTTGTTTCCTTCTCTGGGAAACCTTTATGTGGCTGCAGGAGGTGGCATAGGGCTGAGGGCCCTGACAACTCTGGGAGCCTTTGGAGAAAGCTCCCACTCCCTGGCTTCTTCACACCCAGGCTCTCCTTTCTACCTATGGGTTTTCTTGACATCTCTGCTCTGTTTTTATTTCCTGGGTACCACTACCTGTGGCTCTGGCCTGTGGTACCCTCTAGACCATACCAAGATGTAAAGACTTAGGCATGAGCCAAGAGGGAGGTAGGTGGCTTCTGGCATGCTTGTCCTCAGAAGGATCCTGGAACCAGGCTAGGAAGGGGCCATGAAGAGGAGGAGGAGAAGATGGCATCAGCATGGCCAGGCATGTGCTAAGCACACTGCTAAGATGTAGGCATATCAGAGAGAGGGGATTCAGAGGCTCACAGGTCTCTATGCCAGGGCCTCTGCCTCTGCCCCTCTGCCCCTCTACCCCTCTGCCCCTCTGCCCCTCTGCCCCTCTGCCCCTCTGCCCCTCTGCCCCTCTGCCCCTCTGCCCCTCTGCCCCTCTGCCCCTCTGCCCCTCTGCCCCTCTGCCCCTCTGCCTCTCTCTTTCTCTCTCTCTGCCTTTCTGTCTCTCTGCCTCTGCCACTCTTGGCAGGGAACTGACTTCAGTGTCTTGATTTTCTTCTTTTTAAAATTCAGGTCGTGATCTCAGCCACTTCAAGGGTTGAACTGGGACTAAATGAATTTGTGCGCTGAAATCTTTACAAAAGAACTCCCTTTAGTTCACTCACTCCTGGCCTCTGGCTATGTGTGCACCCTGTGAGAGGTCTGGATCTTAAAGGGGCCACCTCATTTCTCTTGACAAGTTCTTTACCCAGCATTCCTTCTGCTTCATCTACTCCTGTTTTCCTGACAGAAGCCATCTGTAATGCCTTGACCAAACTTCATCATTGTCTTGTCCAAAACCAAACCCTTTTGCACTTGGGTTGAAAACTGACTGGTGTTTAGCAAAGTTATGTGCCTCTAGAGTTAGGAGTGCAAGGCATCCTGGGAGAGGGAAGCTGCATTCTGGTAGCTGGGGAGCCTTTTTTTGAAGAGCTGCAGCTGGGGAAGGGGACTCTTCCACCTCAGCTGCACTGCTGCTGAGGTAATGCCGAGGTATAAGGAAATGTAAGGAAGATGTGGGACCCCACAGATCGCTCCAGTAGAGGGAAGCCAGGCAGGCACAAAGGGTGAGCCCCCAAATGGGCAGAATAACCATGTGACTGCTCTCTAAGCCAATCATGATGGATTTTCAGAATTCAAATCTAGATGGAAAGCCACATATCAGATAGCCACACAAGTGCAAGACATTATATAAATTTCCACACAAATCTGCCTACCCCACCCCATCCTGCTCATATTTGGTAAAGGTAAAAGCTGCCGCACCTGACAAGCTGAGTCTGATTCCTGGGACCCACATAGTAGGAGAGAACCGACTCCAGCATTTTGTCCTCTGGACTTCACCTCCCGCACAAATACATAAACTTTAAAAAGATGTCCCAGTGTTTATACTTCTATAGGTAGCCGTAACTTCTTGTTAACCCCCATCCCAAGATGCCACTCTGTTTCATTCATTCCAGACACATACTACATTGGGTTTACAATTTTGTATCTGCGTTCCCCACCTAAGTCATGAAAGTGTCACCTGTGGCTATGGTTATGGACATAGCTGCAGCCTGTGGTGACACGACTGTACACCACATAACCCTAAGCGAGCAGTGTTCACTCGGAGTCCTCCTAAACAGACTCCCTGCATTTTCTACATGTCGACTGCTCAGGCATTGTGAGTGAATGGGAAGGGCCACGAGAACCCAACTGTTCTCCTGTCAGATAACGGAGTTGAGATGAAAAGTTCAGGCAAGCTAACATTAGTAAAGCCCTCCTTCAACTGGCAGGTATGTAAAGGGGCTCATGAGTCAAGAGACATGACTTTCCTTATTTAGAAGAAACTGTGCAATCTAATGGACAACCAAGGTTTTCCTAACACCACTCTCCAACTCAGAAAGTAACAGCCCCGTCCCACCCCCTTCTTCTCTAAAACTTGAAATCACAAACTCTAGGATCAAAGATTCCATTCAGTTAAAATTTGGCTTCTCTTCCTGCCACAGCAATATATATCATTACTGTTTCTCTTAGTAGAATAATTATCACTTCACCCACTCACTCATCCACATATCCATCCACTCACCCACCCGTCCATGCATCCACTTCCCACCCACCGGTCCACTCATGTACCCATTTATCCACATAGCCATCCATCCATCCCCTCAACCATTGGCCCACCTATCCATCCGTCTACCCAAGCACCCATCTGTTCATCCATTCATTCATTCCTGTGTGCTCCCAGGTGAGCTTTCTGTGGAGGAGGCACAGGACCCTTTCCTGGTGAGCATCCATATCATCGCAGACCCAGGGGAGTCACAGCCACTTCAGGAGGCCATCGACAAGGTTTTGGCGTGGGTTCACCCTGACCTCCCACTGTTTCGAGTGTCTGAGCGGCGCACAATCAGGCGAAGGCGGAAGACTCCCAAGAGTGCACAGCCGGCGCTGGCGGTGGTGCTGTTCCTGCAGGAGGAGTATGGAGAGGAGCAGATCCTACAAGTGCACAGGGTGCTGCAGCGGCCGCCCTGGCGCCACCACCACACAGAGCGAGTGCATGGCCGCTTCATACCCTACCTGCCTTGCAGTCAGGACTTCTTTACTCTGGCTCCCGGGACCCCACTGTGGGCAATCAGGCCGGTGCACTATGGCAAGGAAATCGTGCGTTTCACCATCTACTGTCGCCATAACAGCTACGCTGACAGCCTCCGATTCTATGAGCTGATCTTGCGCCGGAGCCCCAGCCAACGAAAAGCAGACTTCTGCATATTTCCCATCTTCTCCAATCTGGATGTGGACATCCAGTTCTCCCTGAAAAGACTACCCTGCGACCAGAAGCCAGTGCCCACCGACTCCTCCGTGCTGGAGTTCCGAGTGAAGGACATCGGGCAACTGGTACCCCTCCTTCCGAACCCCTGCAGCCCCATCAGCGAGGGGCGCTGGCAGACTGAGGACCACGATGGCAACAAGATCCTTCTGCAGGTACAGAGGTCGTCTGACATCTGTCTGTCTGTTTGTCTGCGAGTCTGTTGTTCTGGAAAGCCGTGTAGAAGTTGCACAGCCAAGTTAGGACCAAGAATAGCACAGTGGCCTTGTACATCCTAGACAAATAGGGTATCCCACACTCCTCCGATCCAGAGCAGGGGTGTAAAGATTTCTCTGCCTCTGGATCTTTTAGCATCCCTGCAGCGGTGCAGGTCTCCATAGATGGTGTGAGCAGTTCTTCCAGGTGCCGTCCTAGGTTGAGCACTCCCTAATACTCATGTCTCTCTTGGGCACACAGGCTTCTCACCTGGGAACTCTCCAATAAAGAGCCCTTAATTTGATCTTCCACACACCCAGGAGGTGTTTCAAGTGAATTCTCCACTTCTACAAGAGAAGCCCAGGGGGTTGAAAATTGTGCCAAGTCTATAAACAAGATTATGGATTTCTTTCCACCGCCCCTCCCCCTCTGCTTTCCACACTTGCTACTTGTCACAGGAGGTTGTTACAATCAATGATCTGTTGGGTAACCCCAGGGTCACCCTGAGATGACCGCTATTTATAGGATCTCCTTGATTTTCAGACTTCCTTTTGAAGAAGCCAGGGAATGTGGCTCTGTTATTAAATAAACTAAACACTAGCCTTTGGTCTCTAATCTTCTTTGAAATATGAGAAATCTGCATCTTAACACTGACGAGTTTGTATGCAGAGTCTAACAGTCACAGCAGTAAAAGTTAAGGAAATGCAGAGGCTCATGTGTGTACTGGAGGCCCAGGTAGAGGTGATGACTGTCATGAATTGTCTTGATCCTTCTAATAGCGCAAAGGAAAAGTGGAAGGCTCGACCTGGGCCCAGACTCAGGAAACTGAAAGGAGACGTCAGAGGTGATCCACACGTTCCGGTGACTATAAAGTCTACATGGGTGCGGGCTTCTGAAGATGAATTGTTGAAAGAGAAAGAAAAAAGATTCTCATCTTGGGACTAAGGAATATAGAGCCTCTGCTAAGCCAGTTTAGTAACAGCATGTTAAATACCGCAGGCAGGGGCAGCAAATAGCACCTCCCGGTTTTGGAGGATGGTCACTGCTCAGCTACAGAAGACAACCTCCGCTCTAACACGGCCGGGCCACACACCTGGCCATCCCTTTAAGTCACTTTCCAGAGTAAAAATTTATATTTCAGTCTTTAACAAAACTAAGATATTCGGGTCACAAGGAGGAAGGGCACAGAGGAAAATCCTTTTTACTTTATGGACATTTTATTCTTTTTGTTGTTGTTGTTGTTGTTGTTGTTGTTGTTGTTGTTGTGTTGCCAAGTATTCCTACATTTGTCACTTTTCTCATTGCTGGGAGACACAGCTAGTTAAGGGAGGAAGAACTTATTTGGGCTCACAGTGTGAGAATACGTACAGCCCATCGTGTCTGTCAGGGAGTACAGCCCATCTGTGTCTGTCAGGGAGGGCTTGACCACAAGAAGCTTGAAGCTGTGGCCAGAGGCTGAGGCCGCCCACTGTCATCTCAGCAGGTCAGGAACGAGAGCCTGGGAACTCAGCATGCCCCCCCCCCCCCAGCACAGACACAGGACACCTCCACACGCAGAGTGACTCTTACCTCCTCGGTCAAAGCTCTCTGGAAAGATTCTCACAGACACCTCCACAGGCCTGACCAGGCACTTCTTAATGCAATCAAGTTGACAGTCAAAATTAGCCATTACAGTTCTCTAAAACTCTCTTCAAATATACTTTTTAAGAGAGAGGTTTTGATCAGCGGATGTCGTTATACGCTGTAGAAAACCTTGATTGCCCAGTTCTCCAGCTGCCTTGTACAGACTGAGATCACACTTAGCTTGTCCCTCCTCTACCTTGTCCAGACTCTGAGTCGGAGCCTCTTCCTCCTCTGCAGCTCTTCCAGGGGAGAGGGACTATTTTGTTTGTTTGTTTGTTTTTATCTATAAACAACTCAGCCCCTCCCTGAGCTCTATATTGCTCAAGAAGGGAAGGTATCTAGTTAAAACAAAGTTCAGAATGGCTATGGTATCTTCTTTTTTGCATTCTCATAAGTAGATACCACTTTTTTGAAAAAGATGACTGATAAATATAGATGCTTAGCAAGGAGAATAATAGCAACTCAATACAGAAGAATTTGAAGTAAAGAGTGATGTTGACGTGGGTACAAGCCTTTGCTGCTCTTCCAAAGGACCCAAGTTTGGTTCACAGCATCCATGTTGGGTGGTTCACAACCACTTATAAGTCCAGCTCCCTCACCTAATGAATCCCTCACCTAATCTCTCAGGGAACTCTCATACTTGTGCACTGGCTCATGACAGACACATAAACATAAATAAAAATGCATCTTGCTAAGATGCAAAAAGCAAAGCACCCTGACACAAAGAGTTACTACCTGTCAAAATGTGCTTCAAGTAAGAGTCCTGAGAATGTCTTCCCCAAGAGACACAGTCACATGCACAGTAGCTACTTATGTCGCTTACATTCAGCCTAGACACTGATGAGACGCTCGATCCCAGAGTACTAATCCAGCCACAACACCAACAGCTGTCACTAACCTTCACAGCATTGCTTGTATCACACACTGCTGGAATCTTTAGGTCATGAGTAAAATATATCATGCCTAACTTTAGCCAGATTCAGACAATCCATAGGGTGCCTTCTCCATGCCAGGCATTGTGACCTCTGAATACAGCCAGACAAAAATCACTGCTTTGGTGAGATTAACTTCTGCAGGGGAGGCAGATAACAAAAAATATGTAATAAAAATTATAGAGTTTGTTAGGAGGTACAGGGTTGGGGGGGGGGGGAGATTCCACCTAGCTTCTAAAACTTCCATTGTGAATTTGATTCTACTCATAAAAGCAGTGTTTATGAATCTGACAGCTTTCAGTTTCAACTGAAATCTGAGAGTTTTCAGTTAGCTCTAGACAAGCAAGAACTTGTATATGCTAAGGCATACACCAAAAACTCTGGAAACATGGATAAACTTCCCTTAGACAAAATGAAGTCATTTTCATTTTCACATTTACTTTTCTGCCTTTGCATAATATATATTTTAGTCTTTTGAAAATTCCAAGATGCAGGCCCTTTTTGTCTGAACCTGGTGCATTGCTCAACTGAAGTCTTAGTTGTGAGAATTATGAGTGAGAATTATAGATGTCTGTAGCTGCTTCGACCACTGCAATGGAGAATAACTTCTTGAAAAGCAAAGAAAATTCCTGGGGCTGCAAGACCAGGCTGCACCTTAGTCACCATCTGGTGCCACCTGTTTCTTATAACTTTCTAAAGCACTAGGTTGCACAGGTTTCTTGTTCTATAAATTCCATGTAATTAAGGTGGATTTCAGTGTTCTTCTCTGAATGGGCAGCATTCATGTAAATGAAATATAATTTAGTTGTCTATGAGAAACGGCTTCTGTTGAAGCATTTAAGTGCTTCAGGATTGAAGATAAGGGTTGAGGATAAGGATGAAGCTTCCCCTTCTGTGACAGGTGCTGTTCAGTTCTATAGTTTGCCAAGATGTACCCTCCCCAGAAGGCCTTGGCTGAAAGTTGCTCTACCCCATGCACAGCTATAGCGGATGTACCATGTTGGACTGACCCAGTCTAGACTCCTTAACTGTAGCTGATGTACTGTGTTGGGTGGCAGGCTGGCCCAGTCCAGCCTTCTTGGCTATAACTGACCCAGTGTGACTTCTCTGGCTGTAGCTGATGCACTGTGTTGGGCTGACCCAGTGTGACTTCTCTGGCTGTAGCTGATGTACTGTGTTGGGCTAACCCAGTGTGACTTCTCTGACTGTACCTGGTGTACTGTGTTGGGATGACCCAGTGTGGCATCCCTGGATGTGGCTGGTGTACTCAGCTTATCTGTGCACCTTGCATCACATAGACATTAGGAACTAGAATTTGGAAACAAAAGTTGCTCTACTTTCTGATGGCTGAAAACCCCACATACAAAACTTGAGATCAGACAGCAGTTGTATTTTCCACAAGGGAGGGAAACTGCCCCACTTTGAGTGGGACAGGACAGGCTCTCACCTGCAGAGAGGAGACTAAAGAATTGTAAGATAATGTCTCATACAGACCAGTAGCCACGGGACCAGGAGCTTGTCTGCAATCTCACAGCTGTAGGTATATCCTCGGTGTATTAGCTACTTTTGTCATGACTGTGACAAAATTCCTGACAATCTAGCCAGGAGAGCTCTCTGGTTAGACATCAATAAAAGCAAATATTTCTGTTGACCTGGCCCTCCTCGGCCATGTATGCTGACCTCCACTCACACATGACCTTGTAAAGTTTAAAGATATTAGAGGACAACCCTTCAAAATCAAGTGTGATTTTTAAAATATTTAAAATTTTTATTTACTTTTATTTTGTGTATTTTGTTATTTACCCGCATGTATGTCTGTGCACCCCATGTGTGAGTGCCCAAGGAAACCAGGGAAGGGCACCAGCTCTCCTGATGGTAGAGTTACAGCTAACTTCGAGCTGCCATGTGGGTGCTGGGACTCGAATCTGGGTCCTGGAAAAGCACCCAGTGCTCTAAACTACTGAGTTATATCTCTAGCCCCATGAAGTGTTCTGACTCTTTAAAAAATATTTATTCATGTATATGAGTACTCTATCTGCATGTATGTCTCCATGACAGAAGAGGGCCCAGATCCTATTATAGATGGTTGTGAGCCACCATGTGGTTGCTCAGAATTAAACTCAGGACCTCTGGAAGAGCAGCCAGTGCTCCTAACCACTGAGCCATCTCTCCAGCCCCAGTGTTCTGCCTATCATAGAATTCTTAAAAAAAAAAAAAAAAAATACTCTCTTGTCAATACCCATTCCCAATGTGTGACTCAATAGATGATTAAATCTCATCTATAGACAAATCTATATCAGTCATAAGGAGTATGGGTACCCTGAGTGCAGCCAGTTGTCACTGAACTCAGAAATTCTCCTGTTCAGTGTGAGACACTGGGTTGTTTTAGAGAGAAACTCTGTGTGTGTGTGCCTTGTTATATTATATTTATATATGTGTGCACATGTGTTTATGTGTGTATATATGTATGTATATGTAAACATATGTGTATATTTGTGTATATGTGTGTATATGTATATACGTGTGTGTGTGTGTGTGTGTGTGTGTGTGTGCGGTATACTGGTAAATTGCCATGATTTGTTTGAATTTACTTAAAAACTGACAGCAGAGATGAGATTTGGCCCTCCATCTCAGACCCTAGCATGTTTGCCTCAGAGTGTCCTCTCAAGCTGCCATCACAAGTCCTGCTGACCCCTGACTCTGTGACAGGGATAAAGGAAAATAACCAAACAGCCCAAGAATGAAGACAATGTGCCCTGAGAACACCTAAGGGAGAGAATATTTCCAATAGAGATTATCATTGTTTATCTCATAGTATGGAGCTATCTACAGCAAAAAAACAACTAATGGGATGCTCACTGTGGGCGTGGGAGAGAGGACCCTCTTCCTAAAGCAGGTATCTCTATGTAACTCCACGCCACAGTGTTCACAGCACTTCCTTGGTTGAGTTCTTCTGGATATTACAAGCATCAATTTAATCATTTTTGTTATGTGCCTGCTACTTCTATCTGCTACTTAGACTCACTACACAAGCCACAGTTTTGCTAAATGACTTTATATACTATATAAAGTTATAAAGACCATAGGGCTTACCTTGGAGCCTTCACACCCTTATAGTTTAATAGCATGTACACAGATAATGTTAATCTATTACGCTATCCTATGTGTTTAGTTTGGCTCCACTTCCTTTAATTGAGGTGGTATTGCATAGCACTCTCCTCTAAGCCACACTACCATCTTCAGCTGTGTCTGCTTGCAGACAGTCACCACAGCTGTGCTTTTAGACTATTGACACTCCTTCATAAAATGGTAGACTGGGCAGGATCACTAGACCACCACCTCAGAATCCAGCCTCCTACCCTCCTCCTAGCCAGGGGTAGGTAATTCTGCCCTAATTACACATAACCTAGTGGTTTGGGGGACCAGCTAGAGTATATAGGCTAGGAAGTGAGGACTCCACTGTGTCCGTGAGAAACCACCATTCGTGTTGGGTAAAGACTTTCTAGTGCAGCTGCTTAGGAAGGCCCCTCAGATTCTGCAGTAATCCCTCACCCATGTTCTAGAAGTAAACCCATTACATTTGTTGGTTCCCAGGGTGAAACCAAGCTCTTGCTTGTCACTGAGACTTCATGAGGAGACTATAGACAATACCTAGTTTCCTCCACTCCCCAGAGAAAGAAAAAAAAAGTTGATGTCAGACACTAAATTCATTAATGTCACTGTTCCTCGTGCTATTGAGGGGGAAAAAAAACAGTAAGTAAATGATTTTAGTAAAGATGGGTTTGTATATGAAGCAAACACAGACAAAAACAGAGGTCTGCGTAAGTTAAAGTTTATAAAGAATGAGAATTGGATATGATAATATGATATTAAAAATTCTAAGGTCAAAGTCCAATACACTGATGTCAAACCAGTGGAGTTATTGACTGGTTCTTATTAAATAAAAATGTATGCTTAATCAAATTTAGTTGACAATGTTTTGTTTCTCCCAAGCCTTATGTAAATATTGCACAGAAGTTACAGTACCAGATTGGAATTAATAATCTTCTGTGTGTTCCATATCCATGGCTGGAGGCTATACTGATGTGTCAGAGGAATTAAAAAAGGAAGACGTCAGTGAGGTCCCAGGGGACTACAGGGTG